>NW_026894257.1:0-160277 GCF_032452875.1 Bos javanicus | reverse complement strand
TGGGTGGTTCCACATTCCGAAGGACATTTTCCGGTCCCCTCTTGATAAGAACCCGATGCCCGGACACCTCTCCGAACTCCACCTGTGAATGAAGTCAACACGAAGGGGCAGTGACTCGCCCGTGCATCGTCCGGAAAAGACCCCCAGGTTCCAAATACAGCTCGACAAGTGGCCTCTCTCCCCGGGGACATCTCGAGAGGCAAGCGGAGTTCCATGCCTCAACCCAAGACGAGGCCTGACTCTCCTGTCCCCAGTCTGCAGGGACCCTGCGATCGGAGTCTGAAATCAGAGGTACCCTGCGGTTCCTGCCTCAACTGGAGATGAGGCCCTCTTCCAATGCACCAAACCCAGTGGAGTCCCGAGAGGCCCCTCCCACCTCCAGTTTCCCTGGCTTCTCAGAGACACCATGAGAAGCCCCCTGAGGTCACCTGCACAAGTCGAGGGAACCCAGGGTTTCCTGCCTCAACCCGGGAAAGACCTCGAGAGACCTTCTTCAACACGTCTCGAGGCCAGATTCCCCTACCATGGCTCGGGAGCAGTGACGCTCTCCCCCTCGCCACTCGCATGGAGACCCGACTTCCCTGGCGCCCCACGAGAGGCTCACTGACCTCGCCGTCGTACCTCGTGAGAAACCGCACACTGGGGCCGCCGCTCGAGAACAACCCCGAGATTCCCCCGTCATCGAGAGATGAGGGCCTTCGTCTCCTGCATGGCCTAGAGACCAATCTCGCGACCTCTCTCCAAACGCCTCAGGAGGCTTGACTCCCTTGAGTCCACCCAGTGAGCTCCAAGAGATACCCGTCGCGATTCGAGAGCAGAGCGGGGTTCTTTGCTTCCACTCGAGATGAATGCCTGTCTCCCCGGGTGCGTCTGGAATGCAACCCCGAGATCCCTGTCGCCCCTGGAGAGGAACATTGGCTTCTGGACACAAGCCTAGATGAGGTCTATTGGCCCTGCAGTCACTCGAGAGCAATCCCCAGCTTTCCTTCGCAACTCGAATGGAAGATTGGACTTGCCTGGGCCAACACAAGAGGCAGCCTGAATTCCCCGTCGTAACTCGAGAATCCCGCCGTAACTCGAGAAAAACCACGTGGCTCCCCCGTCATCGCAAGATGAAGCCCTTTCCCGCTACAGCGCCTCAGGAGAAGTCCCACGTTAGGAATTGGAGGTCGAAAGGGCACTTGGCACCCTTGATGCGACCCACAAAGTTCCCCGAAATCCCGGTCTCCCTCGAGAGGAACACTGAGGTTTTCCGGCACCCCCTCCTCTGAGCCCTTTCTCCCCTCCTGATCTGGACAGGAGGGTCGACTCCCCTGCTTTGTCTGGAAGGGGTTCCCGACCTTCCGGTCGCACCTCAGGATGAGGCCGGTCTCACGAAGACATTCCAGACGTGGCCTCGTGGGTGGTTCCACATTCCGTAGGACCCCGATTTCCCGGTCCCCTCTTGATAAGAACCCGATGCCCGGACACCTCTCCGAACTCCACCCTGTGAATGAAGTCAACACGAAGGGGCAGTTTTTCCGTGCATCGTTCGGAAAAACCCCAGGTTCCAAATACAGCTCGACAAGCGGCCTCTCTCCCCGGGGACATCTCGAGAGGCAAGCGGAGTTCCATGCCTCAACCCAAGACGAGGCCTGACTCTCCTGTCCCCAGTCTGCAGGGACCCTGCGATCGGAGTCTGAAATCAGAGGTACCCTGCGGTTCCTGCCTCAACTGGAGATGAGGCCCTCTTCCAATGCACCAAACCCAGTGGAGTCCCGAGAGGCCCCTCCCACCTCCAGTTTCCCTGGCTTCTCAGAGCCACCATGAGAAGCCCCCTGAGGTCACCTGCACAAGTCGAGGGAACCCAGGGTTTCCTGCCTCAACCCGAGAAAGACCTCGAGAGACCTTCTTCAACACGTCTCGAGGCCAGATTCCCCTACCATGGCTCGGGAGCAATGACGCGCTCCCCTCGCCACTCGCATGGAGACCCGACTTCCCTGGCGCCCCACGAGAGGCTCACTGACCTCGCCGTCGTACCTCGTGAGAAACCGCACACTGGGGCCGCCGCTCGAGAACAACCCCGAGATTCCCCCGTCATCGAGAGATGAGGGCCTTCGTCTCCTGCATGGCCTAGAGACCAATCTCGCGACCTCTCTCCAAACGCCTCAGGAGGCTTGACTCCCTTGAGTCCACCCAGTGAGCTCCAAGAGATACCCGTCGCGATTCGAGAGCAGAGCGGGGTTCTTTGCTTCCACTCGAGATGAATGCCTGTCTCCCCGGGTGCGTCTGGAATGCAACCCCGAGATCCCTGTCGCCCCTGGAGAGGAACATTGGCTTCTGGACACAAGCCTAGATGAGGTCTATTGGCCCTGCAGTCACTCGAGAGCAATCCCCAGCTTTCCTTCGCAACTCGAATGGAAGATTGGACTTGCCTGGGCCAACACAAGAGGCAGCCTGAATTCCCCGTCGTAACTCGAGAATCCCGCCGTAACTCGAGAAAAACCACGTGGCTCCCCCGTCATCGCAAGATGAAGCCCTTTCCCGCTACAGCGCCTCAGGAGAAGTCCCACGTTAGGAATTGGAGGTCGAAAGGGCACTTGGCACCCTTGATGCGACCCACAAAGTTCCCCGAAATCCCGGTCTCCCTCGAGAGGAACACTGAGGTTTTCCGGCACCCCCTCCTCTGAGCCCTTTCTCCCCTCCTGATCTGGACAGGAGGGTCGACTCCCCTGCTTTGTCTGGAAGGGGTTCCCGACCTTCCGGTCGCACCTCAGGATGAGGCCGGTCTCACGAAGACATTCCAGACGTGGCCTCGTGGGTGGTTCCACATTCCGTAGGACCCCGATTTCCCGGTCCCCTCTTGATAAGAACCCGATGCCCGGACACCTCTCCGAACTCCACCCTGTGAATGAAGTCAACACGAAGGGGCAGTTTTTCCGTGCATCGTTCGGAAAAACCCCAGGTTCCAAATACAGCTCGACAAGCGGCCTCTCTCCCCGGGGACATCTCGAGAGGCAAGCGGAGTTCCATGCCTCAACCCAAGACGAGGCCTGACTCTCCTGTCCCCAGTCTGCAGGGACCCTGCGATCGGAGTCTGAAATCAGAGGTACCCTGCGGTTCCTGCCTCAACTGGAGATGAGGCCCTCTTCCAATGCACCAAACCCAGTGGAGTCCCGAGAGGCCCCTCCCACCTCCAGTTTCCCTGGCTTCTCAGAGCCACCATGAGAAGCCCCCTGAGGTCACCTGCACAAGTCGAGGGAACCCAGGGTTTCCTGCCTCAACCCGAGAAAGACCTCGAGAGACCTTCTTCAACACGTCTCGAGGCCAGATTCCCCTACCATGGCTCGGGAGCAATGACGCGCTCCCCTCGCCACTCGCATGGAGACCCGACTTCCCTGGCGCCCCACGAGAGGCTCACTGACCTCGCCGTCGTACCTCGTGAGAAACCGCACACTGGGGCCGCCGCTCGAGAACAACCCCGAGATTCCCCCGTCATCGAGAGATGAGGGCCTTCGTCTCCTGCATGGCCTAGAGACCAATCTCGCGACCTCTCTCCAAACGCCTCAGGAGGCTTGACTCCCTTGAGTCCACCCAGTGAGCTCCAAGAGATACCCGTCGCGATTCGAGAGCAGAGCGGGGTTCTTTGCTTCCACTCGAGATGAATGCCTGTCTCCCCGGGTGCGTCTGGAATGCAACCCCGAGATCCCTGTCGCCCCTGGAGAGGAACATTGGCTTCTGGACACAAGCCTAGATGAGGTCTATTGGCCCTGCAGTCACTCGAGAGCAATCCCCAGCTTTCCTTCGCAACTCGAATGGAAGATTGGACTTGCCTGGGCCAACACAAGAGGCAGCCTGAATTCCCCGTCGTAACTCGAGAATCCCGCCGTAACTCGAGAAAAACCACGTGGCTCCCCCGTCATCGCAAGATGAAGCCCTTTCCCGCTACAGCGCCTCAGGAGAAGTCCCACGTTAGGAATTGGAGGTCGAAAGGGCACTTGGCACCCTTGATGCGACCCACAAAGTTCCCCGAAATCCCGGTCTCCCTCGAGAGGAACACTGAGGTTTTCCGGCACCCCTCCTCTGAGCCCTTTCTCCCCTCCTGATCTGGACAGGAGGGTCGACTCCCCTGCTTTGTCTGGAAGGGGTTCCCGACCTTCCGGTCGCACCTCAGGATGAGGCCGGTCTCACGAAGACATTCCAGACGTGGCCTCGTGGGTGGTTCCACATTCCGTAGGACCCCGATTTCCCGGTCCCCTCTTGATAAGAACCCGATGCCCGGACACCTCTCCGAACTCCACCCTGTGAATGAAGTCAACACGAAGGGGCAGTTTTTCCGTGCATCGTTCGGAAAAACCCCAGGTTCCAAATACAGCTCGACAAGCGGCCTCTCTCCCCGGGGACATCTCGAGAGGCAAGCGGAGTTCCATGCCTCAACCCAAGACGAGGCCTGACTCTCCTGTCCCCAGTCTGCAGGGACCCTGCGATCGGAGTCTGAAATCAGAGGTACCCTGCGGTTCCTGCCTCAACTGGAGATGAGGCCCTCTTCCAATGCACCAAACCCAGTGGAGTCCCGAGAGGCCCCTCCCACCTCCAGTTTCCCTGGCTTCTCAGAGCCACCATGAGAAGCCCCCTGAGGTCACCTGCACAAGTCGAGGGAACCCAGGGTTTCCTGCCTCAACCCGGGAAAGACCTCGAGAGACCTTCTTCAACACGTCTCGAGGCCAGATTCCCCTACCATGGCTCGGGAGCAATGACGCGCTCCCCTCGCCACTCGCATGGAGACCCGACTTCCCTGGCGCCCCACGAGAGGCTCACTGACCTCGCCGTCGTACCTCGTGAGAAACCGCACACTGGGGCCGCCGCTCGAGAACAACCCCGAGATTCCCCCGTCATCGAGAGATGAGGGCCTTCGTCTCCTGCATGGCCTAGAGACCAATCTCGCGACCTCTCTCCAAACGCCTCAGGAGGCTTGACTCCCTTGAGTCCACCCAGTGAGCTCCAAGAGATACCCGTCGCGATTCGAGAGCAGAGCGGGGTTCTTTGCTTCCACTCGAGATGAATGCCTGTCTCCCCGGGTGCGTCTGGAATGCAACCCCGAGATCCCTGTCGCCCCTGGAGAGGAACATTGGCTTCTGGACACAAGCCTAGATGAGGTCTATTGGCCCTGCAGTCACTCGAGAGCAATCCCCAGCTTTCCTTCGCAACTCGAATGGAAGATTGGACTTGCCTGGGCCAACACAAGAGGCAGCCTGAATTCCCCGTCGTAACTCGAGAATCCCGCCGTAACTCGAGAAAAACCACGTGGCTCCCCCGTCATCGCAAGATGAAGCCCTTTCCCGCTACAGCGCCTCAGGAGAAGTCCCACGTTAGGAATTGGAGGTCGAAAGGGCACTTGGCACCCTTGATGCGACCCACAAAGTTCCCCGAAATCCCGGTCTCCCTCGAGAGGAACACTGAGGTTTTCCGGCACCCCTCCTCTGAGCCCTTTCTCCCCTCCTGATCTGGACAGGAGGGTCGACTCCCCTGCTTTGTCTGGAAGGGGTTCCCGACCTTCCGGTCGCACCTCAGGATGAGGCCGGTCTCACGAAGACATTCCAGACGTGGCCTCGTGGGTGGTTCCACATTCCGTAGGACCCCGATTTCCCGGTCCCCTCTTGATAAGAACCCGATGCCCGGACACCTCTCCGAACTCCACCCTGTGAATGAAGTCAACACGAAGGGGCAGTTTTTCCGTGCATCGTTCGGAAAAAACCCCAGGTTCCAAATACAGCTCGACAAGCGGCCTCTCTCCCCGGGGACATCTCGAGAGGCAAGCGGAGTTCCATGCCTCAACCCAAGACGAGGCCTGACTCTCCTGTCCCCAGTCTGCAGGGACCCTGCGATCGGAGTCTGAAATCAGAGGTACCCTGCGGTTCCTGCCTCAACTGGAGATGAGGCCCTCTTCCAATGCACCAAACCCAGTGGAGTCCCGAGAGGCCCCTCCCACCTCCAGTTTCCCTGGCTTCTCAGAGCCACCATGAGAAGCCCCCTGAGGTCACCTGCACAAGTCGAGGGAACCCAGGGTTTCCTGCCTCAACCCGAGAAAGACCTCGAGAGACCTTCTTCAACACGTCTCGAGGCCAGATTCCCCTACCATGGCTCGGGAGCAATGACGCGCTCCCCTCGCCACTCGCATGGAGACCCGACTTCCCTGGCGCCCCACGAGAGGCTCACTGACCTCGCCGTCGTACCTCGTGAGAAACCGCACACTGGGGCCGCCGCTCGAGAACAACCCCGAGATTCCCCCGTCATCGAGAGATGAGGGCCTTCGTCTCCTGCATGGCCTAGAGACCAATCTCGCGACCTCTCTCCAAACGCCTCAGGAGGCTTGACTCCCTTGAGTCCACCCAGTGAGCTCCAAGAGATACCCGTCGCGATTCGAGAGCAGAGCGGGGTTCTTTGCTTCCACTCGAGATGAATGCCTGTCTCCCCGGGTGCGTCTGGAATGCAACCCCGAGATCCCTGTCGCCCCTGGAGAGGAACATTGGCTTCTGGACACAAGCCTAGATGAGGTCTATTGGCCCTGCAGTCACTCGAGAGCAATCCCCAGCTTTCCTTCGCAACTCGAATGGAAGATTGGACTTGCCTGGGCCAACACAAGAGGCAGCCTGAATTCCCCGTCGTAACTCGAGAATCCCGCCGTAACTCGAGAAAAACCACGTGGCTCCCCCGTCATCGCAAGATGAAGCCCTTTCCCGCTACAGCGCCTCAGGAGAAGTCCCACGTTAGGAATTGGAGGTCGAAAGGGCACTTGGCACCCTTGATGCGACCCACAAAGTTCCCCGAAATCCCGGTCTCCCTCGAGAGGAACACTGAGGTTTTCCGGCACCCCCTCCTCTGAGCCCTTTCTCCCCTCCTGATCTGGACAGGAGGGTCGACTCCCCTGCTTTGTCTGGAAGGGGTTCCCGACCTTCCGGTCGCACCTCAGGATGAGGCCGGTCTCACGAAGACATTCCAGACGTGGCCTCGTGGGTGGTTCCACATTCCGTAGGACCCCGATTTCCCGGTCCCCTCTTGATAAGAACCCGATGCCCGGACACCTCTCCGAACTCCACCCTGTGAATGAAGTCAACACGAAGGGGCAGTTTTTCCGTGCATCGTTCGGAAAAAACCCCAGGTTCCAAATACAGCTCGACAAGCGGCCTCTCTCCCCGGGGACATCTCGAGAGGCAAGCGGAGTTCCATGCCTCAACCCAAGACGAGGCCTGACTCTCCTGTCCCCAGTCTGCAGGGACCCTGCGATCGGAGTCTGAAATCAGAGGTACCCTGCGGTTCCTGCCTCAACTGGAGATGAGGCCCTCTTCCAATGCACCAAACCCAGTGGAGTCCCGAGAGGCCCCTCCCACCTCCAGTTTCCCTGGCTTCTCAGAGCCACCATGAGAAGCCCCCTGAGGTCACCTGCACAAGTCGAGGGAACCCAGGGTTTCCTGCCTCAACCCGGGAAAGACCTCGAGAGACCTTCTTCAACACGTCTCGAGGCCAGATTCCCCTACCATGGCTCGGGAGCAATGACGCGCTCCCCTCGCCACTCGCATGGAGACCCGACTTCCCTGGCGCCCCACGAGAGGCTCACTGACCTCGCCGTCGTACCTCGTGAGAAACCGCACACTGGGGCCGCCGCTCGAGAACAACCCCGAGATTCCCCCGTCATCGAGAGATGAGGGCCTTCGTCTCCTGCATGGCCTAGAGACCAATCTCGCGACCTCTCTCCAAACGCCTCAGGAGGCTTGACTCCCTTGAGTCCACCCAGTGAGCTCCAAGAGATACCCGTCGCGATTCGAGAGCAGAGCGGGGTTCTTTGCTTCCACTCGAGATGAATGCCTGTCTCCCCGGGTGCGTCTGGAATGCAACCCCGAGATCCCTGTCGCCCCTGGAGAGGAACATTGGCTTCTGGACACAAGCCTAGATGAGGTCTATTGGCCCTGCAGTCACTCGAGAGCAATCCCCAGCTTTCCTTCGCAACTCGAATGGAAGATTGGACTTGCCTGGGCCAACACAAGAGGCAGCCTGAATTCCCCGTCGTAACTCGAGAATCCCGCCGTAACTCGAGAAAAACCACGTGGCTCCCCCGTCATCGCAAGATGAAGCCCTTTCCCGCTACAGCGCCTCAGGAGAAGTCCCACGTTAGGAATTGGAGGTCGAAAGGGCACTTGGCACCCTTGATGCGACCCACAAAGTTCCCCGAAATCCCGGTCTCCCTCGAGAGGAACACTGAGGTTTTCCGGCACCCCTCCTCTGAGCCCTTTCTCCCCTCCTGATCTGGACAGGAGGGTCGACTCCCCTGCTTTGTCTGGAAGGGGTTCCCGACCTTCCGGTCGCACCTCAGGATGAGGCCGGTCTCACGAAGACATTCCAGACGTGGCCTCGTGGGTGGTTCCACATTCCGTAGGACCCCGATTTCCCGGTCCCCTCTTGATAAGAACCCGATGCCCGGACACCTCTCCGAACTCCACCCTGTGAATGAAGTCAACACGAAGGGGCAGTTTTTCCGTGCATCGTTCGGAAAAACCCCAGGTTCCAAATACAGCTCGACAAGCGGCCTCTCTCCCCGGGGACATCTCGAGAGGCAAGCGGAGTTCCATGCCTCAACCCAAGACGAGGCCTGACTCTCCTGTCCCCAGTCTGCAGGGACCCTGCGATCGGAGTCTGAAATCAGAGGTACCCTGCGGTTCCTGCCTCAACTGGAGATGAGGCCCTCTTCCAATGCACCAAACCCAGTGGAGTCCCGAGAGGCCCCTCCCACCTCCAGTTTCCCTGGCTTCTCAGAGCCACCATGAGAAGCCCCCTGAGGTCACCTGCACAAGTCGAGGGAACCCAGGGTTTCCTGCCTCAACCCGGAAAGACCTCGAGAGACCTTCTTCAACACGTCTCGAGGCCAGATTCCCCTACCATGGCTCGGGAGCAATGACGCGCTCCCCCTCGCCACTCGCATGGAGACCCGACTTCCCTGGCGCCCCACGAGAGGCTCACTGACCTCGCCGTCGTACCTCGTGAGAAACCGCACACTGGGGCCGCCGCTCGAGAACAACCCCGAGATTCCCCCGTCATCGAGAGATGAGGGCCTTCGTCTCCTGCATGGCCTAGAGACCAATCTCGCGACCTCTCTCCAAACGCCTCAGGAGGCTTGACTCCCTTGAGTCCACCCAGTGAGCTCCAAGAGATACCCGTCGCGATTCGAGAGCAGAGCGGGGTTCTTTGCTTCCACTCGAGATGAATGCCTGTCTCCCCGGGTGCGTCTGGAATGCAACCCCGAGATCCCTGTCGCCCCTGGAGAGGAACATTGGCTTCTGGACACAAGCCTAGATGAGGTCTATTGGCCCTGCAGTCACTCGAGAGCAATCCCCAGCTTTCCTTCGCAACTCGAATGGAAGATTGGACTTGCCTGGGCCAACACAAGAGGCAGCCTGAATTCCCCGTCGTAACTCGAGAATCCCGCCGTAACTCGAGAAAAACCACGTGGCTCCCCCGTCATCGCAAGATGAAGCCCTTTCCCGCTACAGCGCCTCAGGAGAAGTCCCACGTTAGGAATTGGAGGTCGAAAGGGCACTTGGCACCCTTGATGCGACCCACAAAGTTCCCCGAAATCCCGGTCTCCCTCGAGAGGAACACTGAGGTTTTCCGGCACCCCCTCCTCTGAGCCCTTTCTCCCCTCCTGATCTGGACAGGAGGGTCGACTCCCCTGCTTTGTCTGGAAGGGGTTCCCGACCTTCCGGTCGCACCTCAGGATGAGGCCGGTCTCACGAAGACATTCCAGACGTGGCCTCGTGGGTGGTTCCACATTCCGTAGGACCCCGATTTCCCGGTCCCCTCTTGATAAGAACCCGATGCCCGGACACCTCTCCGAACTCCACCCTGTGAATGAAGTCAACACGAAGGGGCAGTTTTTCCGTGCATCGTTCGGAAAAAACCCCAGGTTCCAAATACAGCTCGACAAGCGGCCTCTCTCCCCGGGGACATCTCGAGAGGCAAGCGGAGTTCCATGCCTCAACCCAAGACGAGGCCTGACTCTCCTGTCCCCAGTCTGCAGGGACCCTGCGATCGGAGTCTGAAATCAGAGGTACCCTGCGGTTCCTGCCTCAACTGGAGATGAGGCCCTCTTCCAATGCACCAAACCCAGTGGAGTCCCGAGAGGCCCCTCCCACCTCCAGTTTCCCTGGCTTCTCAGAGCCACCATGAGAAGCCCCCTGAGGTCACCTGCACAAGTCGAGGGAACCCAGGGTTTCCTGCCTCAACCCGGGAAAGACCTCGAGAGACCTTCTTCAACACGTCTCGAGGCCAGATTCCCCTACCATGGCTCGGGAGCAATGACGCGCTCCCCTCGCCACTCGCATGGAGACCCGACTTCCCTGGCGCCCCACGAGAGGCTCACTGACCTCGCCGTCGTACCTCGTGAGAAACCGCACACTGGGGCCGCCGCTCGAGAACAACCCCGAGATTCCCCCGTCATCGAGAGATGAGGGCCTTCGTCTCCTGCATGGCCTAGAGACCAATCTCGCGACCTCTCTCCAAACGCCTCAGGAGGCTTGACTCCCTTGAGTCCACCCAGTGAGCTCCAAGAGATACCCGTCGCGATTCGAGAGCAGAGCGGGGTTCTTTGCTTCCACTCGAGATGAATGCCTGTCTCCCCGGGTGCGTCTGGAATGCAACCCCGAGATCCCTGTCGCCCCTGGAGAGGAACATTGGCTTCTGGACACAAGCCTAGATGAGGTCTATTGGCCCTGCAGTCACTCGAGAGCAATCCCCAGCTTTCCTTCGCAACTCGAATGGAAGATTGGACTTGCCTGGGCCAACACAAGAGGCAGCCTGAATTCCCCGTCGTAACTCGAGAATCCCGCCGTAACTCGAGAAAAACCACGTGGCTCCCCCGTCATCGCAAGATGAAGCCCTTTCCCGCTACAGCGCCTCAGGAGAAGTCCCACGTTAGGAATTGGAGGTCGAAAGGGCACTTGGCACCCTTGATGCGACCCACAAAGTTCCCCGAAATCCCGGTCTCCCTCGAGAGGAACACTGAGGTTTTCCGGCACCCCTCCTCTGAGCCCTTTCTCCCCTCCTGATCTGGACAGGAGGGTCGACTCCCCTGCTTTGTCTGGAAGGGGTTCCCGACCTTCCGGTCGCACCTCAGGATGAGGCCGGTCTCACGAAGACATTCCAGACGTGGCCTCGTGGGTGGTTCCACATTCCGTAGGACCCCGATTTCCCGGTCCCCTCTTGATAAGAACCCGATGCCCGGACACCTCTCCGAACTCCACCCTGTGAATGAAGTCAACACGAAGGGGCAGTTTTTCCGTGCATCGTTCGGAAAAACCCCAGGTTCCAAATACAGCTCGACAAGCGGCCTCTCTCCCCGGGGACATCTCGAGAGGCAAGCGGAGTTCCATGCCTCAACCCAAGACGAGGCCTGACTCTCCTGTCCCCAGTCTGCAGGGACCCTGCGATCGGAGTCTGAAATCAGAGGTACCCTGCGGTTCCTGCCTCAACTGGAGATGAGGCCCTCTTCCAATGCACCAAACCCAGTGGAGTCCCGAGAGGCCCCTCCCACCTCCAGTTTCCCTGGCTTCTCAGAGCCACCATGAGAAGCCCCCTGAGGTCACCTGCACAAGTCGAGGGAACCCAGGGTTTCCTGCCTCAACCCGGGAAAGACCTCGAGAGACCTTCTTCAACACGTCTCGAGGCCAGATTCCCCTACCATGGCTCGGGAGCAATGACGCGCTCCCCCTCGCCACTCGCATGGAGACCCGACTTCCCTGGCGCCCCACGAGAGGCTCACTGACCTCGCCGTCGTACCTCGTGAGAAACCGCACACTGGGGCCGCCGCTCGAGAACAACCCCGAGATTCCCCCGTCATCGAGAGATGAGGGCCTTCGTCTCCTGCATGGCCTAGAGACCAATCTCGCGACCTCTCTCCAAACGCCTCAGGAGGCTTGACTCCCTTGAGTCCACCCAGTGAGCTCCAAGAGATACCCGTCGCGATTCGAGAGCAGAGCGGGGTTCTTTGCTTCCACTCGAGATGAATGCCTGTCTCCCCGGGTGCGTCTGGAATGCAACCCCGAGATCCCTGTCGCCCCTGGAGAGGAACATTGGCTTCTGGACACAAGCCTAGATGAGGTCTATTGGCCCTGCAGTCACTCGAGAGCAATCCCCAGCTTTCCTTCGCAACTCGAATGGAAGATTGGACTTGCCTGGGCCAACACAAGAGGCAGCCTGAATTCCCCGTCGTAACTCGAGAATCCCGCCGTAACTCGAGAAAAACCACGTGGCTCCCCCGTCATCGCAAGATGAAGCCCTTTCCCGCTACAGCGCCTCAGGAGAAGTCCCACGTTAGGAATTGGAGGTCGAAAGGGCACTTGGCACCCTTGATGCGACCCACAAAGTTCCCCGAAATCCCGGTCTCCCTCGAGAGGAACACTGAGGTTTTCCGGCACCCCTCCTCTGAGCCCTTTCTCCCCTCCTGATCTGGACAGGAGGGTCGACTCCCCTGCTTTGTCTGGAAGGGGTTCCCGACCTTCCGGTCGCACCTCAGGATGAGGCCGGTCTCACGAAGACATTCCAGACGTGGCCTCGTGGGTGGTTCCACATTCCGTAGGACCCCGATTTCCCGGTCCCCTCTTGATAAGAACCCGATGCCCGGACACCTCTCCGAACTCCACCCTGTGAATGAAGTCAACACGAAGGGGCAGTTTTTCCGTGCATCGTTCGGAAAAACCCCAGGTTCCAAATACAGCTCGACAAGCGGCCTCTCTCCCCGGGGACATCTCGAGAGGCAAGCGGAGTTCCATGCCTCAACCCAAGACGAGGCCTGACTCTCCTGTCCCCAGTCTGCAGGGACCCTGCGATCGGAGTCTGAAATCAGAGGTACCCTGCGGTTCCTGCCTCAACTGGAGATGAGGCCCTCTTCCAATGCACCAAACCCAGTGGAGTCCCGAGAGGCCCCTCCCACCTCCAGTTTCCCTGGCTTCTCAGAGCCACCATGAGAAGCCCCCTGAGGTCACCTGCACAAGTCGAGGGAACCCAGGGTTTCCTGCCTCAACCCGGGAAAGACCTCGAGAGACCTTCTTCAACACGTCTCGAGGCCAGATTCCCCTACCATGGCTCGGGAGCAATGACGCGCTCCCCCTCGCCACTCGCATGGAGACCCGACTTCCCTGGCGCCCCACGAGAGGCTCACTGACCTCGCCGTCGTACCTCGTGAGAAACCGCACACTGGGGCCGCCGCTCGAGAACAACCCCGAGATTCCCCCGTCATCGAGAGATGAGGGCCTTCGTCTCCTGCATGGCCTAGAGACCAATCTCGCGACCTCTCTCCAAACGCCTCAGGAGGCTTGACTCCCTTGAGTCCACCCAGTGAGCTCCAAGAGATACCCGTCGCGATTCGAGAGCAGAGCGGGGTTCTTTGCTTCCACTCGAGATGAATGCCTGTCTCCCCGGGTGCGTCTGGAATGCAACCCCGAGATCCCTGTCGCCCCTGGAGAGGAACATTGGCTTCTGGACACAAGCCTAGATGAGGTCTATTGGCCCTGCAGTCACTCGAGAGCAATCCCCAGCTTTCCTTCGCAACTCGAATGGAAGATTGGACTTGCCTGGGCCAACACAAGAGGCAGCCTGAATTCCCCGTCGTAACTCGAGAATCCCGCCGTAACTCGAGAAAAACCACGTGGCTCCCCCGTCATCGCAAGATGAAGCCCTTTCCCGCTACAGCGCCTCAGGAGAAGTCCCACGTTAGGAATTGGAGGTCGAAAGGGCACTTGGCACCCTTGATGCGACCCACAAAGTTCCCCGAAATCCCGGTCTCCCTCGAGAGGAACACTGAGGTTTTCCGGCACCCCTCCTCTGAGCCCTTTCTCCCCTCCTGATCTGGACAGGAGGGTCGACTCCCCTGCTTTGTCTGGAAGGGGTTCCCGACCTTCCGGTCGCACCTCAGGATGAGGCCGGTCTCACGAAGACATTCCAGACGTGGCCTCGTGGGTGGTTCCACATTCCGTAGGACCCCGATTTCCCGGTCCCCTCTTGATAAGAACCCGATGCCCGGACACCTCTCCGAACTCCACCCTGTGAATGAAGTCAACACGAAGGGGCAGTTTTTCCGTGCATCGTTCGGAAAAACCCCAGGTTCCAAATACAGCTCGACAAGCGGCCTCTCTCCCCGGGGACATCTCGAGAGGCAAGCGGAGTTCCATGCCTCAACCCAAGACGAGGCCTGACTCTCCTGTCCCCAGTCTGCAGGGACCCTGCGATCGGAGTCTGAAATCAGAGGTACCCTGCGGTTCCTGCCTCAACTGGAGATGAGGCCCTCTTCCAATGCACCAAACCCAGTGGAGTCCCGAGAGGCCCCTCCCACCTCCAGTTTCCCTGGCTTCTCAGAGCCACCATGAGAAGCCCCCTGAGGTCACCTGCACAAGTCGAGGGAACCCAGGGTTTCCTGCCTCAACCCGAGAAAGACCTCGAGAGACCTTCTTCAACACGTCTCGAGGCCAGATTCCCCTACCATGGCTCGGGAGCAATGACGCGCTCCCCTCGCCACTCGCATGGAGACCCGACTTCCCTGGCGCCCCACGAGAGGCTCACTGACCTCGCCGTCGTACCTCGTGAGAAACCGCACACTGGGGCCGCCGCTCGAGAACAACCCCGAGATTCCCCCGTCATCGAGAGATGAGGGCCTTCGTCTCCTGCATGGCCTAGAGACCAATCTCGCGACCTCTCTCCAAACGCCTCAGGAGGCTTGACTCCCTTGAGTCCACCCAGTGAGCTCCAAGAGATACCCGTCGCGATTCGAGAGCAGAGCGGGGTTCTTTGCTTCCACTCGAGATGAATGCCTGTCTCCCCGGGTGCGTCTGGAATGCAACCCCGAGATCCCTGTCGCCCCTGGAGAGGAACATTGGCTTCTGGACACAAGCCTAGATGAGGTCTATTGGCCCTGCAGTCACTCGAGAGCAATCCCCAGCTTTCCTTCGCAACTCGAATGGAAGATTGGACTTGCCTGGGCCAACACAAGAGGCAGCCTGAATTCCCCGTCGTAACTCGAGAATCCCGCCGTAACTCGAGAAAAACCACGTGGCTCCCCCGTCATCGCAAGATGAAGCCCTTTCCCGCTACAGCGCCTCAGGAGAAGTCCCACGTTAGGAATTGGAGGTCGAAAGGGCACTTGGCACCCTTGATGCGACCCACAAAGTTCCCCGAAATCCCGGTCTCCCTCGAGAGGAACACTGAGGTTTTCCGGCACCCCCTCCTCTGAGCCCTTTCTCCCCTCCTGATCTGGACAGGAGGGTCGACTCCCCTGCTTTGTCTGGAAGGGGTTCCCGACCTTCCGGTCGCACCTCAGGATGAGGCCGGTCTCACGAAGACATTCCAGACGTGGCCTCGTGGGTGGTTCCACATTCCGTAGGACCCCGATTTCCCGGTCCCCTCTTGATAAGAACCCGATGCCCGGACACCTCTCCGAACTCCACCCTGTGAATGAAGTCAACACGAAGGGGCAGTTTTTCCGTGCATCGTTCGGAAAAACCCCAGGTTCCAAATACAGCTCGACAAGCGGCCTCTCTCCCCGGGGACATCTCGAGAGGCAAGCGGAGTTCCATGCCTCAACCCAAGACGAGGCCTGACTCTCCTGTCCCCAGTCTGCAGGGACCCTGCGATCGGAGTCTGAAATCAGAGGTACCCTGCGGTTCCTGCCTCAACTGGAGATGAGGCCCTCTTCCAATGCACCAAACCCAGTGGAGTCCCGAGAGGCCCCTCCCACCTCCAGTTTCCCTGGCTTCTCAGAGCCACCATGAGAAGCCCCCTGAGGTCACCTGCACAAGTCGAGGGAACCCAGGGTTTCCTGCCTCAACCCGGGAAAGACCTCGAGAGACCTTCTTCAACACGTCTCGAGGCCAGATTCCCCTACCATGGCTCGGGAGCAATGACGCGCTCCCCCTCGCCACTCGCATGGAGACCCGACTTCCCTGGCGCCCCACGAGAGGCTCACTGACCTCGCCGTCGTACCTCGTGAGAAACCGCACACTGGGGCCGCCGCTCGAGAACAACCCCGAGATTCCCCCGTCATCGAGAGATGAGGGCCTTCGTCTCCTGCATGGCCTAGAGACCAATCTCGCGACCTCTCTCCAAACGCCTCAGGAGGCTTGACTCCCTTGAGTCCACCCAGTGAGCTCCAAGAGATACCCGTCGCGATTCGAGAGCAGAGCGGGGTTCTTTGCTTCCACTCGAGATGAATGCCTGTCTCCCCGGGTGCGTCTGGAATGCAACCCCGAGATCCCTGTCGCCCCTGGAGAGGAACATTGGCTTCTGGACACAAGCCTAGATGAGGTCTATTGGCCCTGCAGTCACTCGAGAGCAATCCCCAGCTTTCCTTCGCAACTCGAATGGAAGATTGGACTTGCCTGGGCCAACACAAGAGGCAGCCTGAATTCCCCGTCGTAACTCGAGAATCCCGCCGTAACTCGAGAAAAACCACGTGGCTCCCCCGTCATCGCAAGATGAAGCCCTTTCCCGCTACAGCGCCTCAGGAGAAGTCCCACGTTAGGAATTGGAGGTCGAAAGGGCACTTGGCACCCTTGATGCGACCCACAAAGTTCCCCGAAATCCCGGTCTCCCTCGAGAGGAACACTGAGGTTTTCCGGCACCCCCTCCTCTGAGCCCTTTCTCCCCTCCTGATCTGGACAGGAGGGTCGACTCCCCTGCTTTGTCTGGAAGGGGTTCCCGACCTTCCGGTCGCACCTCAGGATGAGGCCGGTCTCACGAAGACATTCCAGACGTGGCCTCGTGGGTGGTTCCACATTCCGTAGGACCCCGATTTCCCGGTCCCCTCTTGATAAGAACCCGATGCCCGGACACCTCTCCGAACTCCACCCTGTGAATGAAGTCAACACGAAGGGGCAGTTTTTCCGTGCATCGTTCGGAAAAACCCCAGGTTCCAAATACAGCTCGACAAGCGGCCTCTCTCCCCGGGGACATCTCGAGAGGCAAGCGGAGTTCCATGCCTCAACCCAAGACGAGGCCTGACTCTCCTGTCCCCAGTCTGCAGGGACCCTGCGATCGGAGTCTGAAATCAGAGGTACCCTGCGGTTCCTGCCTCAACTGGAGATGAGGCCCTCTTCCAATGCACCAAACCCAGTGGAGTCCCGAGAGGCCCCTCCCACCTCCAGTTTCCCTGGCTTCTCAGAGCCACCATGAGAAGCCCCCTGAGGTCACCTGCACAAGTCGAGGGAACCCAGGGTTTCCTGCCTCAACCCGAGAAAGACCTCGAGAGACCTTCTTCAACACGTCTCGAGGCCAGATTCCCCTACCATGGCTCGGGAGCAATGACGCGCTCCCCTCGCCACTCGCATGGAGACCCGACTTCCCTGGCGCCCCACGAGAGGCTCACTGACCTCGCCGTCGTACCTCGTGAGAAACCGCACACTGGGGCCGCCGCTCGAGAACAACCCCGAGATTCCCCCGTCATCGAGAGATGAGGGCCTTCGTCTCCTGCATGGCCTAGAGACCAATCTCGCGACCTCTCTCCAAACGCCTCAGGAGGCTTGACTCCCTTGAGTCCACCCAGTGAGCTCCAAGAGATACCCGTCGCGATTCGAGAGCAGAGCGGGGTTCTTTGCTTCCACTCGAGATGAATGCCTGTCTCCCCGGGTGCGTCTGGAATGCAACCCCGAGATCCCTGTCGCCCCTGGAGAGGAACATTGGCTTCTGGACACAAGCCTAGATGAGGTCTATTGGCCCTGCAGTCACTCGAGAGCAATCCCCAGCTTTCCTTCGCAACTCGAATGGAAGATTGGACTTGCCTGGGCCAACACAAGAGGCAGCCTGAATTCCCCGTCGTAACTCGAGAATCCCGCCGTAACTCGAGAAAAACCACGTGGCTCCCCCGTCATCGCAAGATGAAGCCCTTTCCCGCTACAGCGCCTCAGGAGAAGTCCCACGTTAGGAATTGGAGGTCGAAAGGGCACTTGGCACCCTTGATGCGACCCACAAAGTTCCCCGAAATCCCGGTCTCCCTCGAGAGGAACACTGAGGTTTTCCGGCACCCCCTCCTCTGAGCCCTTTCTCCCCTCCTGATCTGGACAGGAGGGTCGACTCCCCTGCTTTGTCTGGAAGGGGTTCCCGACCTTCCGGTCGCACCTCAGGATGAGGCCGGTCTCACGAAGACATTCCAGACGTGGCCTCGTGGGTGGTTCCACATTCCGTAGGACCCCGATTTCCCGGTCCCCTCTTGATAAGAACCCGATGCCCGGACACCTCTCCGAACTCCACCCTGTGAATGAAGTCAACACGAAGGGGCAGTTTTTCCGTGCATCGTTCGGAAAAACCCCAGGTTCCAAATACAGCTCGACAAGCGGCCTCTCTCCCCGGGGACATCTCGAGAGGCAAGCGGAGTTCCATGCCTCAACCCAAGACGAGGCCTGACTCTCCTGTCCCCAGTCTGCAGGGACCCTGCGATCGGAGTCTGAAATCAGAGGTACCCTGCGGTTCCTGCCTCAACTGGAGATGAGGCCCTCTTCCAATGCACCAAACCCAGTGGAGTCCCGAGAGGCCCCTCCCACCTCCAGTTTCCCTGGCTTCTCAGAGCCACCATGAGAAGCCCCCTGAGGTCACCTGCACAAGTCGAGGGAACCCAGGGTTTCCTGCCTCAACCCGAGAAAGACCTCGAGAGACCTTCTTCAACACGTCTCGAGGCCAGATTCCCCTACCATGGCTCGGGAGCAATGACGCGCTCCCCCTCGCCACTCGCATGGAGACCCGACTTCCCTGGCGCCCCACGAGAGGCTCACTGACCTCGCCGTCGTACCTCGTGAGAAACCGCACACTGGGGCCGCCGCTCGAGAACAACCCCGAGATTCCCCCGTCATCGAGAGATGAGGGCCTTCGTCTCCTGCATGGCCTAGAGACCAATCTCGCGACCTCTCTCCAAACGCCTCAGGAGGCTTGACTCCCTTGAGTCCACCCAGTGAGCTCCAAGAGATACCCGTCGCGATTCGAGAGCAGAGCGGGGTTCTTTGCTTCCACTCGAGATGAATGCCTGTCTCCCCGGGTGCGTCTGGAATGCAACCCCGAGATCCCTGTCGCCCCTGGAGAGGAACATTGGCTTCTGGACACAAGCCTAGATGAGGTCTATTGGCCCTGCAGTCACTCGAGAGCAATCCCCAGCTTTCCTTCGCAACTCGAATGGAAGATTGGACTTGCCTGGGCCAACACAAGAGGCAGCCTGAATTCCCCGTCGTAACTCGAGAATCCCGCCGTAACTCGAGAAAAACCACGTGGCTCCCCCGTCATCGCAAGATGAAGCCCTTTCCCGCTACAGCGCCTCAGGAGAAGTCCCACGTTAGGAATTGGAGGTCGAAAGGGCACTTGGCACCCTTGATGCGACCCACAAAGTTCCCCGAAATCCCGGTCTCCCTCGAGAGGAACACTGAGGTTTTCCGGCACCCCTCCTCTGAGCCCTTTCTCCCCTCCTGATCTGGACAGGAGGGTCGACTCCCCTGCTTTGTCTGGAAGGGGTTCCCGACCTTCCGGTCGCACCTCAGGATGAGGCCGGTCTCACGAAGACATTCCAGACGTGGCCTCGTGGGTGGTTCCACATTCCGTAGGACCCCGATTTCCCGGTCCCCTCTTGATAAGAACCCGATGCCCGGACACCTCTCCGAACTCCACCCTGTGAATGAAGTCAACACGAAGGGGCAGTTTTTCCGTGCATCGTTCGGAAAAACCCCAGGTTCCAAATACAGCTCGACAAGCGGCCTCTCTCCCCGGGGACATCTCGAGAGGCAAGCGGAGTTCCATGCCTCAACCCAAGACGAGGCCTGACTCTCCTGTCCCCAGTCTGCAGGGACCCTGCGATCGGAGTCTGAAATCAGAGGTACCCTGCGGTTCCTGCCTCAACTGGAGATGAGGCCCTCTTCCAATGCACCAAACCCAGTGGAGTCCCGAGAGGCCCCTCCCACCTCCAGTTTCCCTGGCTTCTCAGAGCCACCATGAGAAGCCCCCTGAGGTCACCTGCACAAGTCGAGGGAACCCAGGGTTTCCTGCCTCAACCCGAGAAAGACCTCGAGAGACCTTCTTCAACACGTCTCGAGGCCAGATTCCCCTACCATGGCTCGGGAGCAATGACGCGCTCCCCTCGCCACTCGCATGGAGACCCGACTTCCCTGGCGCCCCACGAGAGGCTCACTGACCTCGCCGTCGTACCTCGTGAGAAACCGCACACTGGGGCCGCCGCTCGAGAACAACCCCGAGATTCCCCCGTCATCGAGAGATGAGGGCCTTCGTCTCCTGCATGGCCTAGAGACCAATCTCGCGACCTCTCTCCAAACGCCTCAGGAGGCTTGACTCCCTTGAGTCCACCCAGTGAGCTCCAAGAGATACCCGTCGCGATTCGAGAGCAGAGCGGGGTTCTTTGCTTCCACTCGAGATGAATGCCTGTCTCCCCGGGTGCGTCTGGAATGCAACCCCGAGATCCCTGTCGCCCCTGGAGAGGAACATTGGCTTCTGGACACAAGCCTAGATGAGGTCTATTGGCCCTGCAGTCACTCGAGAGCAATCCCCAGCTTTCCTTCGCAACTCGAATGGAAGATTGGACTTGCCTGGGCCAACACAAGAGGCAGCCTGAATTCCCCGTCGTAACTCGAGAATCCCGCCGTAACTCGAGAAAAACCACGTGGCTCCCCCGTCATCGCAAGATGAAGCCCTTTCCCGCTACAGCGCCTCAGGAGAAGTCCCACGTTAGGAATTGGAGGTCGAAAGGGCACTTGGCACCCTTGATGCGACCCACAAAGTTCCCCGAAATCCCGGTCTCCCTCGAGAGGAACACTGAGGTTTTCCGGCACCCCTCCTCTGAGCCCTTTCTCCCCTCCTGATCTGGACAGGAGGGTCGACTCCCCTGCTTTGTCTGGAAGGGGTTCCCGACCTTCCGGTCGCACCTCAGGATGAGGCCGGTCTCACGAAGACATTCCAGACGTGGCCTCGTGGGTGGTTCCACATTCCGTAGGACCCCGATTTCCCGGTCCCCTCTTGATAAGAACCCGATGCCCGGACACCTCTCCGAACTCCACCCTGTGAATGAAGTCAACACGAAGGGGCAGTTTTTCCGTGCATCGTTCGGAAAAACCCCAGGTTCCAAATACAGCTCGACAAGTGGCCTCTCTCCCCGGGGACATCTCGAGAGGCAAGCGGAGTTCCATGCCTCAACCCAAGACGAGGCCTGACTCTCCTGTCCCCAGTCTGCAGGGACCCTGCGATCGGAGTCTGAAATCAGAGGTACCCTGCGGTTCCTGCCTCAACTGGAGATGAGGCCCTCTTCCAATGCACCAAACCCAGTGGAGTCCCGAGAGGCCCCTCCCACCTCCAGTTTCCCTGGCTTCTCAGAGCCACCATGAGAAGCCCCCTGAGGTCACCTGCACAAGTCGAGGGAACCCAGGGTTTCCTGCCTCAACCCGAGAAAGACCTCGAGAGACCTTCTTCAACACGTCTCGAGGCCAGATTCCCCTACCATGGCTCGGGAGCAATGACGCGCTCCCCCTCGCCACTCGCATGGAGACCCGACTTCCCTGGCGCCCCACGAGAGGCTCACTGACCTCGCCGTCGTACCTCGTGAGAAACCGCACACTGGGGCCGCCGCTCGAGAACAACCCCGAGATTCCCCCGTCATCGAGAGATGAGGGCCTTCGTCTCCTGCATGGCCTAGAGACCAATCTCGCGACCTCTCTCCAAACGCCTCAGGAGGCTTGACTCCCTTGAGTCCACCCAGTGAGCTCCAAGAGATACCCGTCGCGATTCGAGAGCAGAGCGGGGTTCTTTGCTTCCACTCGAGATGAATGCCTGTCTCCCCGGGTGCGTCTGGAATGCAACCCCGAGATCCCTGTCGCCCCTGGAGAGGAACATTGGCTTCTGGACACAAGCCTAGATGAGGTCTATTGGCCCTGCAGTCACTCGAGAGCAATCCCCAGCTTTCCTTCGCAACTCGAATGGAAGATTGGACTTGCCTGGGCCAACACAAGAGGCAGCCTGAATTCCCCGTCGTAACTCGAGAATCCCGCCGTAACTCGAGAAAAACCACGTGGCTCCCCCGTCATCGCAAGATGAAGCCCTTTCCCGCTACAGCGCCTCAGGAGAAGTCCCACGTTAGGAATTGGAGGTCGAAAGGGCACTTGGCACCCTTGATGCGACCCACAAAGTTCCCCGAAATCCCGGTCTCCCTCGAGAGGAACACTGAGGTTTTCCGGCACCCCTCCTCTGAGCCCTTTCTCCCCTCCTGATCTGGACAGGAGGGTCGACTCCCCTGCTTTGTCTGGAAGGGGTTCCCGACCTTCCGGTCGCACCTCAGGATGAGGCCGGTCTCACGAAGACATTCCAGACGTGGCCTCGTGGGTGGTTCCACATTCCGTAGGACCCCGATTTCCCGGTCCCCTCTTGATAAGAACCCGATGCCCGGACACCTCTCCGAACTCCACCCTGTGAATGAAGTCAACACGAAGGGGCAGTTTTTCCGTGCATCGTTCGGAAAAACCCCAGGTTCCAAATACAGCTCGACAAGTGGCCTCTCTCCCCGGGGACATCTCGAGAGGCAAGCGGAGTTCCATGCCTCAACCCAAGACGAGGCCTGACTCTCCTGTCCCCAGTCTGCAGGGACCCTGCGATCGGAGTCTGAAATCAGAGGTACCCTGCGGTTCCTGCCTCAACTGGAGATGAGGCCCTCTTCCAATGCACCAAACCCAGTGGAGTCCCGAGAGGCCCCTCCCACCTCCAGTTTCCCTGGCTTCTCAGAGCCACCATGAGAAGCCCCCTGAGGTCACCTGCACAAGTCGAGGGAACCCAGGGTTTCCTGCCTCAACCCGAGAAAGACCTCGAGAGACCTTCTTCAACACGTCTCGAGGCCAGATTCCCCTACCATGGCTCGGGAGCAATGACGCGCTCCCCCTCGCCACTCGCATGGAGACCCGACTTCCCTGGCGCCCCACGAGAGGCTCACTGACCTCGCCGTCGTACCTCGTGAGAAACCGCACACTGGGGCCGCCGCTCGAGAACAACCCCGAGATTCCCCCGTCATCGAGAGATGAGGGCCTTCGTCTCCTGCATGGCCTAGAGACCAATCTCGCGACCTCTCTCCAAACGCCTCAGGAGGCTTGACTCCCTTGAGTCCACCCAGTGAGCTCCAAGAGATACCCGTCGCGACTCGAGAGCAGAGCGGGGTTCTTTGCTTCCACTCGAGATGAATGCCTGTCTCCCCGGGTGCGTCTGGAATGCAACCCCGAGATCCCTGTCGCCCCTGGAGAGGAACATTGGCTTCTGGACACAAGCCTAGATGAGGTCTATTGGCCCTGCAGTCACTCGAGAGCAATCCCCAGCTTTCCTTCGCAACTCGAATGGAAGATTGGACTTGCCTGGGCCAACACAAGAGGCAGCCTGAATTCCCCGTCGTAACTCGAGAATCCCGCCGTAACTCGAGAAAAACCACGTGGCTCCCCCGTCATCGCAAGATGAAGCCCTTTCCCGCTACAGCGCCTCAGGAGAAGTCCCACGTTAGGAATTGGAGGTCGAAAGGGCACTTGGCACCCTTGATGCGACCCACAAAGTTCCCCGAAATCCCGGTCTCCCTCGAGAGGAACACTGAGGTTTTCCGGCACCCCTCCTCTGAGCCCTTTCTCCCCTCCTGATCTGGACAGGAGGGTCGACTCCCCTGCTTTGTCTGGAAGGGGTTCCCGACCTTCCGGTCGCACCTCAGGATGAGGCCGGTCTCACGAAGACATTCCAGACGTGGCCTCGTGGGTGGTTCCACATTCCGTAGGACCCCGATTTCCCGGTCCCCTCTTGATAAGAACCCGATGCCCGGACACCTCTCCGAACTCCACCCTGTGAATGAAGTCAACACGAAGGGGCAGTTTTTCCGTGCATCGTTCGGAAAAACCCCAGGTTCCAAATACAGCTCGACAAGTGGCCTCTCTCCCCGGGGACATCTCGAGAGGCAAGCGGAGTTCCATGCCTCAACCCAAGACGAGGCCTGACTCTCCTGTCCCCAGTCTGCAGGGACCCTGCGATCGGAGTCTGAAATCAGAGGTACCCTGCGGTTCCTGCCTCAACTGGAGATGAGGCCCTCTTCCAATGCACCAAACCCAGTGGAGTCCCGAGAGGCCCCTCCCACCTCCAGTTTCCCTGGCTTCTCAGAGCCACCATGAGAAGCCCCCTGAGGTCACCTGCACAAGTCGAGGGAACCCAGGGTTTCCTGCCTCAACCCGAGAAAGACCTCGAGAGACCTTCTTCAACACGTCTCGAGGCCAGATTCCCCTACCATGGCTCGGGAGCAATGACGCGCTCCCCCTCGCCACTCGCATGGAGACCCGACTTCCCTGGCGCCCCACGAGAGGCTCACTGACCTCGCCGTCGTACCTCGTGAGAAACCGCACACTGGGGCCGCCGCTCGAGAACAACCCCGAGATTCCCCCGTCATCGAGAGATGAGGGCCTTCGTCTCCTGCATGGCCTAGAGACCAATCTCGCGACCTCTCTCCAAACGCCTCAGGAGGCTTGACTCCCTTGAGTCCACCCAGTGAGCTCCAAGAGATACCCGTCGCGATTCGAGAGCAGAGCGGGGTTCTTTGCTTCCACTCGAGATGAATGCCTGTCTCCCCGGGTGCGTCTGGAATGCAACCCCGAGATCCCTGTCGCCCCTGGAGAGGAACATTGGCTTCTGGACACAAGCCTAGATGAGGTCTATTGGCCCTGCAGTCACTCGAGAGCAATCCCCAGCTTTCCTTCGCAACTCGAATGGAAGATTGGACTTGCCTGGGCCAACACAAGAGGCAGCCTGAATTCCCCGTCGTAACTCGAGAATCCCGCCGTAACTCGAGAAAAACCACGTGGCTCCCCCGTCATCGCAAGATGAAGCCCTTTCCCGCTACAGCGCCTCAGGAGAAGTCCCACGTTAGGAATTGGAGGTCGAAAGGGCACTTGGCACCCTTGATGCGACCCACAAAGTTCCCCGAAATCCCGGTCTCCCTCGAGAGGAACACTGAGGTTTTCCGGCACCCCTCCTCTGAGCCCTTTCTCCCCTCCTGATCTGGACAGGAGGGTCGACTCCCCTGCTTTGTCTGGAAGGGGTTCCCGACCTTCCGGTCGCACCTCAGGATGAGGCCGGTCTCACGAAGACATTCCAGACGTGGCCTCGTGGGTGGTTCCACATTCCGTAGGACCCCGATTTCCCGGTCCCCTCTTGATAAGAACCCGATGCCCGGACACCTCTCCGAACTCCACCCTGTGAATGAAGTCAACACGAAGGGGCAGTTCGCCCGTGCATCGTTCGGGAAAAACCCCAGGTTCCAAATACAGCTCGACAAGTGGCCTCTCTCCCCGGGGACATCTCGAGAGGCAAGCGGAGTTCCATGCCTCAACCCAAGACGAGGCCTGACTCTCCTGTCCCCAGTCTGCAGGGACCCTGCGATCGGAGTCTGAAATCAGAGGTACCCTGCGGTTCCTGCCTCACCTGGAGATGAGGCCCTCTTCCAATGCACCAAACCCAGTGGAGTCCCGAGAGGCCCCTCCCACCTCCGGTTTCCCTGGCTTCTCAGAGCCACCATGAGAAGCCCCCTGAGGTCACCTGCACAAGTCGAGGGAACCCAGGGTTTCCTGCCTCAACCCGAGAAAGACCTCGAGAGACCTTCTTCAACAAGTCTCGAGGCCAGATTCCCCTACCATGACTCGAGAGATATGACGCGCTCCCCCTCGCCACTAGCATGGAGACCCGACTTCCCTGGTGCCCCACGAGAGGCTCACTGACCTCGCCGTCTTACCTCGTGAGAAACCGCACACTGGGGCCGCCGCTCGAGAACAACCCCGAGCCTCCCCCGTCATCGAGAGATGAGGGCCTTCGTCTCCTGCATGGCCTAGAGACCAATCTCGCGACCTCTCTCCAAACGCCTCAGGAGGCTTGACTCCCTTGAATCCACCCAGTGAGCTCCAAGAGATACCCGTCGCGATTCGAGAGCAGAGCGGGGTTCTTTGCTTCCACTCGAGATGAATGCCTGTCTCCCCGGGTGCGTCTGGAATGCAACCCCGAGATCCCTGTCGCCCCTGGAGAGGAACATTGGCTTCTGGACACAAGCCTAGATGAGGTCTATTGGCCCTGCAGTCACTCGAGAGCAATCCCCAGCTTTCCTTCGCAACTCGAATGGAAGATTGGACTTGCCTGGGCCAACACAAGAGGCATCCTGAATTCCCCGTCGTAACTCAAGAATCCCGCCGCAACTCGGGAAAATCCACGTGGTTCCCCCGTCATCGCAAGATGAAGCCCTTTCCCGCTACAGCGTCTCAGGAGAAGTCCCACGTTAGGAATTGGAGGTCGAAACGGTACTTGGCACCCTTGATGCGCCCCACAAAGTGCCCCGACATCCCGGTCTCCCTGGAGAGGAACACCGAGGTTTTCCGGCACCACTTCCTCTGAGCCCCTTCTACCCTCCTGATCTGGACAGGAGGGTCGACTCCCCTGCTTTGTCTGGAAGGGGTTCCCGACCTTCCGGTCGCACCTCAGGATGAGGCCGGTCTCACGACGACATTCCAGACGTGGCCTCGTGGGTGCTTCCACATTCCGAAGGACCCCGATTTCCCGGTCCCCTCTTGATAAGAACCCGATGCCCGGACACCTCTTCGAACTCCACCCTGTGAATGAAGTCAACACGAAGGGGCAGTGACTCGCCCGTGCATCGTCGGGAAAAGACCCCCAGGTTCCAAATACAGCTCGACAAGTGGCCTGTCTCCCCGGGAACACCTCGAGAGGCAAGCGGAGTTCCATGCCTCAACCCAAGACGAGGCCTGACTCTCCTGTCCCAAGTCTGCAGGGACCTTGCGGTCGGAGTCTGAAATCAGAGGAACCCTGAGGTTCCTGCCTCAACTGGAGATGAGGCCCTCTTCCAATGCACCAAACCCAGTGGAGTCCCGAGAGGCCCCTCCCACCTCCAGTTTCCCTGACTTCTCAGAGCCACCATGAGAAGCCCCCTGAGGTCACCTGCACAAGTCGAGGGACCCCAGGGTGTCCTGCCTCAACCCGAGAAAGACCTCGAGAGACCTTCTTCAACACGTCTCGAGGCCAGATTCCCCTACTGCCGTGAGCCGGCATATTGCATATTGAGTGCATATTGCATATTGCATATTGAGTGCAGCACTTTCCACAGCATCATCATTCAGGATCTGGAATAGCTCCACTGGAATTCTATCACTGCTGGGAGCCAGTGAGGAACTCCGCCCATGACAAAGGTCATGAGGAAGGAGGCTCGGCATACGCAAAGGCGGGATCGAGCTTCAGGAGTCCCCCTGGAAATTCTCGAGATATACCCCCAAAACCAGAGTCTGCCTACTTTCTGCTTGTGCTTGCACCTAAACCTCTGACTTTACGGGGGCTCTCCCCCACTACCTCTCTCTGAGAAAAACATTGGCTTACAGTTCCAGTTAATAATTCCTGGGTGTGACAGTGTTTAACCTACAAACTCCTTTGGAAATCCTCTAGCCTGCCTGAATAGGTTTTTCCGGCCACATGTGATTGTTCAGAGCCTCCCAACTGTGAGAGGCAGGAGATGTTCTAAACTGTCTAAACACAAATTCTTTTGAGTAGTTACAAGATTGATTAGAAATTGTATTGGTGAATGGTTTTTCACTTGTTGGGCCATTGTTTGCTGCTAAGTTTCCATATCCCTTACCTGCTGTGTCCCTGGCAGTGTATTGATTAATATAATTGGTGTAAGTAGTAGCTTTAATGTTTGTAACCTGGGACCCTTGAGTTAATTCTTTTTCTTGTTATAGCCCACCACACCTTTGCTCTGTAGGAATGCAACTTTATCTAATGCTTTTTTGGAGGGTGGCTCCTGACCAACCACCTTTAGAGAAAAATAAGGTTTCTGAAGAAAAGGTCTTAAAATGTTAACAGGCCTCCGGGCCAGAAGATGATGCAAATCACCTAAGCTTTTGCATATGATAAGTTTGCAGGAAGAAAGCCTGGTTTGCTGCAAGACTCTACCCCTTCCCCCATTATCCTCTATGCATAACTTAAGGTATAAAAACTACTTTGAAAAATAAAGTGCGGGCCTTGTTCACCGAAACTTGGTCTCACCATGTCGTTCTTTCTCTTACCTTCTGGCTGAATTATTCAGCCTCTTTTCGCCACTGAATTTCCTCACTGAGCTATCCTCATTCTATTACTCTTTATATCCTTAATTAACATTTAATTAAGCAGTGGTTTCCTGATCTTCGCCTACGCCGTCTCTCCTTCGAAGACCCTGGATCAGCCGGGGCTGGTCCCCGGCACCCTACCATGGCTCGAGAGCAATGACGCGCTCCCCTCGCCACTCGCATGGAGACCCGACTTCCCTGGCGCCCCACGAGAGGCTCACTGACCTCGCCGTCGTACCTCGTGAGAAACCGCACACTGGGGCCGCCGCTCGAGAACAACCCCGAGACTCCCCCGTCATCGCGAGATGAGGGCCTTCGTCTCCTGCATGGCCTAGAGACCAATCTCGCGACCTCTCTCCAAACGCCTCAGGAGGCTTGACTCCCTTTAGTCCACCCAGTGAGCTCCAAGAGATACCCGTCGCGACTCGAGAGCAGAGCGGGGTTCTTTGCTTCCACTCGAGATGGATGCCTGTCTCCCCGGGTGCGTCTGGAATGCAACCCCGAGATCCCTGTCGCCCCTGGAGAGGAACATTGGCTTCTGGACACAAGCCTAGATGAGGTCTATTGGCCCTGCAGTCACTCGAGAGCAATGCCCAGCTTTCCTTCGCAACTCGAATGGAAGATTGGACTTGCCTGGGCCAACACAAGAGGCATCCTGAATTCCCCGTCGTAACTCGAGAATCCCGCTACAACTCGAGAAAAACCACGTGGTTCCCCCGTCATCGCAAGATGAAGCCCTTTCCCGCTACAGCGTCTCAGGAGAAGTCCCACGTTAGGAATTGGAGGTCGAAACGGTACTTGGCACCCTTGATGCGACCCACAAAGTGCCCCGACATCCCGGTCTCCCTCGAGAGGAACACCGAGGTTTTCCGGCACCACTTCCTCTGAGCCCCTTCTACCCTCCTGATCTGGACAGGAGGGTCGACTCCCCTGCTTTGTCTGGAAGGGGTTCCCGGCCTTCCGGTCGCACCTCAGGATGAGGCCGGTCTCACGACGACATTCCAGACGTGGCCTCGTGGGTGGTTCCACATTCCGAAGGACCCCGATTTCCCGGTCCCCTCTTGATAAGAACCCGATGCCCGGACACCTCTTCGAACTCCACCCTGTGAATGAAGTCAACACGAAGGGGCAGTGACTCGCCCGTGCATCGTCGGGAAAAGACCCCCAGGTTCCAAATACCGCTCGACAAGTGGCCTCTCTCCCCGGGAACACCTCGAGAGGCAAGCGGAGTTCCATGCCTCAACCCAAGACGAGGCCTGACTCTCCTGTCCCAAGTCTGCAGGGACCTTGCGGTCGGAGTCTGAAGTCAGAGGAACCCTGAGGTTCCTGCCTCAACTGGAGATGAGGCCCTCTTCCAATGCACCAAACCCAGTGGAGTGCCGAGAGGCCCCTCCCACCTCCAGTTTCCCTGACTTCTCAGAGCCACCATGAGAAGCCCCCTGAGGTCACCTGCACAAGTCGAGGGACCCCAGGGTGTCCTGCCTCAACCCGAGAAAGACCTCGAGAGACCTTCTTCAACACGTCTCGAGGCCAGATTCCCCTACTGCCGTGAGCCGGCATATTGCATATTGAGTGCATATTGCATATTGCATATTGAGTGCAGCACTTTCCACAGCATCATCATTCAGGATCTGGAATAGCTCCACTGGAATTCTATCACTGCTGGGAGCCAGTGAGGAACTCCGCCCATGACAAAGGTCATGAGGAAGGAGGCTCGGCATACGCAAAGGCGGGATCGAGCTTCAGGAGTCCCCCTGGAAATTCTCGAGCATATACCCCAAAACCAGAGTCTGCCTACTTTCTGCTTGTGCTTGCACCTAAACCTCTGACTTTACGGGGGGCTCTCCCCCTACCCTCTCTGAAAAAAGATTAGCTTACAGTTCCAGTTAATAATTCCTGGGTGTGACAGTGTTTAACCTACAAACTCCTTTGGAAATCCTCTAGCCTGCCTGAATAGGTTTTCCGGCCACATGTGATTGTTCAGAGCCTCCCAACTGTGAGAGGCAGGAGATGTTCTAAACTGTCTAAACACAAATTCTTTGAGTAGTTACAAGATTGATTAGAAATTGTATTGGTGAATGGTTTTTCACTTGTTGGGCCATTGTTTGCTGCTAAGTTTCCATATCCCTTACCTGCTGTGTCCCTGGCAGTGTATTGATTAATATAATTGGTGTAAGTAGTAGCTTTAATGTTTGTAACCTGGGACCCTTGAGTTAATTCTTTTTCTTGTTATAGCCCACCACACCTTTGCTCTGTAGGAATGCAACTTTATCTAATGCTTTTTTGGAGGGTGGCTCCTGACCAACCACCTTTAGAGAAAAATAAGGTTTCTGAAGAAAAGGTCTTAAAATGTTAACAGGCCTCCGGGCCAGAAGATGATGCAAATCACCTAAGCTTTTGCATATGATAAGTTTGCAGGAAGAAAGCCTGGTTTGCTGCAAGACTCTACCCCTTCCCCCATTATCCTCTATGCATAACTTAAGGTATAAAAACTACTTTGAAAAATAAAGTGCGGGCCTTGTTCACCGAAACTTGGTCTCACCATGTCGTTCTTTCTCTTACCTTCTGGCTGAATTATTCAGCCTCTTTTCGCCACTGAATTTCCTCACTGAGCTATCCTCATTCTATTACTCTTTATATCCTTAATTAACATTTAATTAAGCAGTGGTTTCCTGATCTTCGCCTACGCCGTCTCTCCTCGAATACCCTGGATCAGCCGGGGCTGGTCCCCGGCCCTACCATGGCTCGAGAGCAATGACGCGCTCGCCCTCGCCACTCGCATGGAGACCCGACTTCCCTGGCGCCCCACGAGAGGCTCACTGACCTCGCCGTCGTACCTCGTGAGAAACCGCACACTGGGGCCGCCGCTCGAGAACAACCCCAAGACTCCCCCGTCATCGCGAGATGAGGGCCTTCGTCTCCTGCATGGCCTAGAGACCAATCTCGCGACCTCTCTCCAAACGCCTCAGGAGGCTTGACTCCCTTTAGTCCACCCAGTGAGCTCCAAGAGATACCCGTCGCGACTCGAGAGCAGAGCGGGGTTCTTTGCTTCCACTCGAGATGGATGCCTGTCTCCCCGGGTGTGTCTGGAATGCAACCCCGAGATCCCTGTCGCCCCTGGAGAGGAACATTGGCTTCTGGACACAAGCCTAGATGAGGTCTATTGGCCCTGCAGTCACTCGAGAGCAATCCCCAGCTTTCCTTCGCAACTCGAATGGAAGATTGGACTTCCTGGGCCAACACAAGAGGCATCCTGAATTCCCCGTCGTAACTCGAGAATCCCGCTACACTCGAGAAAAACCACGTGGTTCCCCCGTCATCGCAAGATGAAGCCCTTTCCCGCTACAGCGTCTCAGGAGAAGTCCCACGTTAGGAATTGGAGGTCGAAACGGTACTTGGCACCCTTGATGCGACCCACAAAGTGCCCCGACATCCCGGTCTCCCTCGAGAGGAACACCGAGGTTTTCTGGCAACACTTCCTCTGAGCCTCTTCTACCCTCCTGATCTGGACAGGAGGGTCGACTCCCCTGCTTTGTCTGGAAGGGGTTCCCGGCCTTCCGGTCGCACCTCAGGATGAGGCCGGTCTCACGACGACATTCCAGACGTGGCCTCGTGGGTGGTTCCACATTCCGAAGGACCCCGATTTCCCGGTCCCCTCTTGATAAGAACCCGATGCCCGGACACCTCTTCGAACTCCACCCTGTGAATGAAGTCAACACGAAGGGGCAGTGACTCGCCCGTGCATCGTCGGGAAAAGACCCCAGGTTCCAAATACCGCTCGACAAGTGGCCTGTCTCCCCGGGAACACCTCGAGAGGCAAGCGGAGTTCCATGCCTCAACCCAAGACGAGGCCTGACTCTCCTGTCCCAAGTCTGCAGGGACCTTGCGGTCGGAGTCTGAAGTCAGAGGAACCCTGAGGTTCCTGCCTCAACTGGAGATGAGGCCCTCTTCCAATGCACCAAACCCAGTGGAGTGCCGAGAGGCCCCTCCCACCTCCAGTTTCCCTGACTTCTCAGAGCCACCATGAGAAGCCCCCTGAGGTCACCTGCACAAGTCGAGGGACCCCAGGGTGTCCTGCCTCAACCCGAGAAAGACCTCGAGAGACCTTCTTCAACACGTCTCGAGGCCAGATTCCCCTACTATGACTTGAGAGTAAAGACGCGCTCCCCCTCGCCATTCGCATGGAGACCCGACTTCCTTGCCGCCCCACGAGAGGCTCACTGACCTCGCAGTCGTACCTCGTGAGAAACCGCACACTGGGGCCGCCGCTCGAGAACAACCCCGAGCCTCCCCCGTCATCGCGACTTGAGGGCCTTCGTCTCCTGCATGGCCTAGAGACCAGTCTCTCGACCTCTCTCCAAACGCCTCAGGAGGCTTGACTCCCTTTAGTCCACCCAGTGAGCTCCAAGAGATACCCGTCGCGACTCAAGAGCAGAGCGGGGTTCTTTGCTCCCACTCGAGATGGATGCCTGTCTCCCCGGGTGCGTCTGGAATGCAACCCCGAGATCCCTGTCGCCCCTGGAGAGGAACATTGGCTCCTGGACACAAGCCTAGATGAGGTCTATTGGCCCTGCAGTCACTCGAGAGCAATCCCCAGCTTTCCTTCGCAACTCGAATGGAAGATTGGACTTCCCTGGGCCAACACAAGAGGCATCCTGAATTCCCCGTCGTAACTCGAGAATCCCGCTGCAACTCGAGAAAATCCACGTGGTTCCCCCGTCATCGCAAGATGAAGCCCTTTCCCGCTACAGCGTCTCAGGAGAAGTCCCACGTTAGGAATTGGAGGTCGAAACGGTACTTGGCACCCTTGATGCGACCCACAAAGTGCCCCGACATCCCGGTCTCCCTCGAGAGGAACACCGAGGTTTTCCCGCACCACTTCCTCTGAGCCCCTTCTACCCTCCTGATCTGGACAGGAGGGTCGACTCCCCTGCTTTGTCTGGAAGGGGTTCCCGGCCTTCCGGTCGCACCTCAGGATGAGGCCGGTCTCACGACGACATTCCAGACGTGGCCTCGTGGGTGGTTCCACATTCCGAAGGACCCCGATTTCCCGGTCCCCTCTTGATAAGAACCCGATGCCCGGACACCTCTTCGAACTCCACCCTGTGAATGAAGTCAACACGAAGGGGCAGTGACTCGCCCGTGCATCGTCGGGAAAAGACCCCAGGTTCCAAATACCGCTCGACAAGTGGCCTGTCTCCCCGGGAACACCTCGAGAGGCAAGCGGAGTTCCATGCCTCAACCCAAGACGAGGCCTGACTCTCCTGTCCCAAGTCTGCAGGGACCTTGCGGTCGGAGTCTGAAGTCAGAGGAACCCTGAGGTTCCTGCCTCAACTGGAGATGAGGCCCTCTTCCAATGCACCAAACCCAGTGGAGTGCCGAGAGGCCCCTCCCACCTCCAGTTTCCCTGACTTCTCAGAGCCACCATGAGAAGCCCCCTGAGGTCACCTGCACAAGTCGAGGGACCCCAGGGTGTCCTGCCTCAACCCGAGAAAGACCTCGAGAGACCTTCTTCAACACGTCTCGAGGCCAGATTCCCCTACTGCCGTGAGCCGGCATATTGCATATTGAGTGCATATTGCATATTGCATATTGAGTGCAGCACTTTCCACAGCATCATCATTCAGGATCTGGAATAGCTCCACTGGAATTCTATCACTGCTGGGAGCCAGTGAGGAACTCCGCCCATGACAAAGGTCATGAGGAAGGAGGCTCGGCATACGCAAAGGCGGGATCGAGCTTCAGGAGTCCCCCTGGAAATTCTCGAGCATATACCCCCAAAACCAGAGTCTGCCTACTTTCTGCTTGTGCTTGCACCTAAACCTCTGACTTTACGGGGGCTCTCCCCCACTACCTCTCTCTGAAAAAGAGTTAGCTTACAGTTCCAGTTAATAATTCCTGGGTGTGACAGTGTTTAACCTACAAACTCCTTTGGAAATCCTCTAGCCTGCCTGAATAGGTTTTTCCGGCCACATGTGATTGTTCAGAGCCTCCCAACTGTGAGAGGCAGGAGATGTTCTAAACTGTCTAAACACAAATTCTTTTGAGTAGTTACAAGATTGATTAGAAATTGTATTGGTGAATGGTTTTTCACTTGTTGGGCCATTGTTTGCTGCTAAGTTTCCATATCCCTTACCTGCTGTGTCCCTGGCAGTGTATTGATTAATATAATTGGTGTAAGTAGTAGCTTTAATGTTTGTAACCTGGGACCCTTGAGTTAATTCTTTTTCTTGTTATAGCCCACCACACCTTTGCTCTGTAGGAATGCAACTTTATCTAATGCTTTTGGAGGGTGGCTCCTGACCAACCACCTTTAGAAAAATAAGGTTTCTGAAGAAAAGGTCTTAAAATGTTAACAGGCCTCCGGGCCAGAAGATGATGCAAATCACCTAAGCTTTTGCATATGATAAGTTTGCAGGAAGAAAGCCTGGTTTGCTGCAAGACTCTACCCCTTCCCCCATTATCCTCTATGCATAACTTAAGGTATAAAAACTACTTTGAAAAATAAAGTGCGGGCCTTGTTCACCGAAACTTGGTCTCACCATGTCGTTCTTTCTCTTACCTTCTGGCTGAATTATTCAGCCTCTTTTCGCCACTGAATTTCCTCACTGAGCTATCCTCATTCTATTACTCTTTATATCCTTAATTAACATTTAATTAAGCAGTGGTTTCCTGATCTTCGCCTACGCCGTCTCCTTCGAATACCCTGGATCAGCCGGGGCTGGTCCCCGGCACCCTACCATGGCTCGAGAGCAATGACGCGCTCGCCCTCGCCACTCGCATGGAGACCCGACTTCCCTGGCGCCCCACGAGAGGCTCACTGACCTCGCCGTCGTACCTCGTGAGAAACCGCACACTGGGGCCGCCGCTCGAGAACAACCCCGAGACTCCCCCGTCATCGAGAGATGAGGGCCTTCGTCTCCTGCATGGCCGAGAGACCAATCTCGCGACCTCTCTCCAAACGCCTCAGGAGGCTTGACTCCCTTTAGTCCACCCAGTGAGCTCCAAGAGATACCCGTCGCGACTGGAGAGCAGAGCGGGGTTCGTTGCTTCCACTCGAGACGAATGCCTGTCTCCCCGGGTGCGTCTGGAATGCAACCCCGAGATCCCTGTTGACCCTGGAGAGGAACATTGACTTCTGGACACAAGTCTAGATGAGGTCTCTTTGCCCTGCAGTCACTCGAGAGCAATCCCCAGCTTTCCTTCGCAACTCGAATGGAAGATTGGACTTGCCTGGGCCAACACAAGAGGCATCCTGAATTCCCCGTCGTAACTCGAGAATCCCGCCGTAACTCGAGAAAAACCACGTGGCTCCCCCGTCATCGCAAGATGAAGCCCTTTCCCGCTACAGCGTCTCAGGAGAAGTCCCACGTGAGGAATTGGAGGTCGAAAGGGCACTTGGCACCCTTGATGCGACCCACAAAGTTCCCCGACATCCCGGTCTCCCTCGAGAGGAACACTGAGGTTTTCCGGCACCACTTCCTCTGAGCCCCTTCTACCCTCCTGATCTGGACAGGAGGGTCGACTCCCCTGCTTTGTCTGGAAGGGGTTCCCGACCTTCCGGTCGCACCTCAGGATGAGGCCGGTCTCACGAAGACATTCCAGACGTGGCCTCGTGGGTGGTTCCACATTCCGAAGGACCCCGATTTCCCGGTCCCCTCTTGATAAGAACCCGATGCCCGCACACCTCTTCGAACTCCACCCTGTGAATGAAGTCAACACGAAGGGGCAGTGACTCGCCCGTGCATCGTCGGGAAAAGACCCCAGGTTCCAAATACCGCTCGACAAGTGGCCTGTCTCCCCGGGAACACCTCGAGAGGCAAGCGGAGTTCCATGCCTCAACCCAAGACGAGGCCTGACTCTCCTGTCCCAAGTCTGCAGGGACCTTGCGGTCGGAGTCTGAAGTCAGAGGAACCCTGAGGTTCCTGCCTCAACTGGAGATGAGGCCCTCTTCCAATGCACCAAACCCAGTGGAGTGCCGAGAGGCCCCTCCCACCTCCAGTTTCCCTGACTTCTCAGAGCCACCATGAGAAGCCCCCTGAGGTCACCTGCACAAGTCGAGGGACCCCAGGGTGTCCTGCCTCAACCCGAGAAAGACCTCGAGAGACCTTCTTCAACACGTCTCGAGGCCAGATTCCCCTACTGCCGTGAGCCGGCATATTGCATATTGAGTGCATATTGCCATTGCATTGAGTGCAGCACTTTCCACAGCATCATCATTCAGGATCTGGAATAGCTCCACTGGAATTCTATCACTGCTGGGAGCCAGTGAGGAACTCCGCCCATGACAAAGGTCATGAGGAAGGAGGCTCGGCATACGCAAAGGCGGGATCGAGCTTCAGGAGTCCCCCAGGAAATTCTCGAGATATACCCCCAAAACCAGAGTCTGCCTACTTTCTGCTTGTGCTTGCACCTAAACCTCTGACTTTACGGGGGGCTCTCCCCCACTCCCTCTCTGAAGAGTTGGCTTCAGTTCCAGTTAATAATTCCTGGGTGTGACAGTGTTTAACCTACAAACTCCTTTGGAAATCCTCTAGCCTGCCTGAATAGGTTTTTCCGGCCACATGTGATTGTTCAGAGCCTCCCAACTGTGAGAGGCAGGAGATGTTCTAAACTGTCTAAACACAAATTCTTTTGAGTAGTTACAAGATTGATTAGAAATTGTATTGGTGAATGGTTTTTCACTTGTTGGGCCATTGTTTGCTGCTAAGTTTCCATATCCCTTACCTGCTGTGTCCCTGGCAGTGTATTGATTAATATAATTGGTGTAAGTAGTAGCTTTAATGTTTGTAACCTGGGACCCTTGAGTTAATTCTTTTTCTTGTTATAGCCCACCACACCTTTGCTCTGTAGGAATGCAACTTTATCTAATGCATTTTGGAGGGTGGCTCCTGACCAACCACCTTTAGAGAAAAATAAGGTTTCTGAAGAAAAGGTCTTAAAATGTTAACAGGCCTCCGGGCCAGAAGATGATGCAAATCACCTAAGCTTTTGCATATGATAAGTTTGCAGGAAGAAAGCCTGGTTTGCTGCAAGACTCTACCCCTTCCCCCATTATCCTCTATGCATAACTTAAGGTATAAAAACTACTTTGAAAAATAAAGTGCGGGCCTTGTTCACCGAAACTTGGTCTCACCATGTCGTTCTTTCTCTTACCTTCTGGCTGAATTATTCAGCCTCTTTTCCCACTGAATTTCCTCACTGAGCTATCCTCATTCTATTACTCTTTATATCCTTAATTAACATTTAATTAAGCAGTGGTTTCCTGATCTTCGCCTACGCCGTCTCTCCTTCGAAGACCCTGGATCAGCCGGGGCTGGTCCCCCCCCCTACCATGGCTCGAGAGCAATGACGCGCTCCCCTCGCCACTCGCATGGAGACCCGACTTCCCTGGCGCCCCACGAGAGGCTCACTGACCTCGCCGTCGTACCTCGTGAGAAACCGCACACTGGGGCCGCCGCTCGAGAAAAACCCCGAGACTCCCCCGTCATCGCGAGATGAGGGCATCGTCTCCTGCATGGCCTAGAGACCAATCTCGCCACCTCTCTCCAGACGCCTCAGGAGGCTTGACTCCCTTTAGTCCACTCAGTGAGCTCCAAGAGATACCCGTCGCGACTCGAGAGCAGAGCGGGGTTCTTTGCTTCCACTCGAGATGAATGCCTGTCTCCCCGGGTGCGTCTGGAATGCAACCCCGAGATCCCTGTTGACCCTGGAGAGGAACATTGACTTCTGGACACAAGTCTAGATGAGGTCTCTTTGCCCTGCAGTCACTCGAGCGCAATCCCAAGCTTTCCTTCGCAACTCGAATGGAAGATTGGACTTCCCTGGGCCAACACAAGAGGCATCCTGTATTCCCCGTCGTAACTCGAGAATCCCGCTAACTCGAGAAAAACCACGTGGTTCCCCCGTCATCGCAAGATGAAGCCCTTTCCCGCTACAGCGTCTCAGGAGAAGTCCCACGTTAGGAATTGGAGGTCGAAACGGTACTTGGCACCCTTGATGCGACCCACAAAGTGCCCCGACATCCCGGTCTCCCTGGAGAGGAACACCGAGGTTTTCCGGCACCACTTCCTCTGAGCCCCTTCTACCCTCCTGATCTGGACAGGAGGGTCGACTCCCCTGCTTTGTCTGGAAGGGGTTCCCGGCCTTCCGGTCGCACCTCAGGATGAGGCCGGTCTCACGACGACATTCCAGACGTGGCCTCGTGGGTGGTTCCACATTCCGAAGGACCCCGATTTCCCGGTCCCCTCTTGATAAGAACCCGATGCCCGGACACCTCTTCGAACTCCACCCTGTGAATGAAGTCAACACGAAGGGGCAGTGACTCGCCCGTGCATCGTCGGGAAAAGACCCCCAGGTTCCAAATACCGCTCGACAAGTGGCCTGTCTCCCCGGGAACACCTCGAGAGGCAAGCGGAGTTCCATGCCTCAACCCAAGACGAGGCCTGACTCTCCTGTCCCAAGTCTGCAGGGACCTTGCGGTCGGAGTCTGAAGTCAGAGGAACCCTGAGGTTCCTGCCTCAACTGGAGATGAGGCCCTCTTCCAATGCACCAAACCCAGTGGAGTGCCGAGAGGCCCCTCCCACCTCCAGTTTCCCTGACTTCTCAGAGCCACCATGAGAAGCCCCCTGAGGTCACCTGCACAAGTCGAGGGACCCCAGGGTGTCCTGCCTCAACCCGAGAAAGACCTCGAGAGACCTTCTTCAACACGTCTCGAGGCCAGATTCCCCTACTGCCGTGAGCCGGCATATTGCATATTGAGTGCATATTGCATATTGCATATTGAGTGCAGCACTTTCCACAGCATCATCATTCAGGATCTGGAATAGCTCCACTGGAATTCTATCACTGCTGGGAGCCAGTGAGGAACTCCGCCCATGACAAGGTCATGAGGAAGGAGGCTCGGCATACGCAAAGGCGGGATCGAGCTTCAGGAGTCCCCCTGGAAATTCTCGAGCATATACCCCCAAAACCAGAGTCTGCCTACTTTCTGCTTGTGCTTGCACCTAAACCTCTGACTTTACGGGGGCTCTCCCCCACTACCTCTCTCTGAAAAAAGAGTTAGCTTACAGTTCCAGTTAATAATTCCTGGGTGTGACAGTGTTTAACCTACAAACTCCTTTGGAAATCCTCTAGCCTGCCTGAATAGGTTTTTCCGGCCACATGTGATTGTTCAGAGCCTCCCAACTGTGAGAGGCAGGAGATGTTCTAAACTGTCTAAACACAAATTCTTTTGAGTAGTTACAAGATTGATTAGAAATTGTATTGGTGAATGGTTTTTCACTTGTTGGGCCATTGTTTGCTGCTAAGTTTCCATATCCCTTACCTGCTGTGTCCCTGGCAGTGTATTGATTAATATAATTGGTGTAAGTAGTAGCTTTAATGTTTGTAACCTGGGACCCTTGAGTTAATTCTTTTTCTTGTTATAGCCCACCACACCTTTGCTCTGTAGGAATGCAACTTTATCTAATGCTTTTTTGGAGGGTGGCTCCTGACCAACCACCTTTAGAGAAAAATAAGGTTTCTGAAGAAAAGGTCTTAAAATGTTAACAGGCCTCCGGGCCAGAAGATGATGCAAATCACCTAAGCTTTTGCATATGATAAGTTTGCAGGAAGAAAGCCTGGTTTGCTGCAAGACTCTACCCCTTCCCCCATTATCCTCTATGCATAACTTAAGGTATAAAAACTACTTTGAAAAATAAAGTGCGGGCCTTGTTCACCGAAACTTGGTCTCACCATGTCGTTCTTTCTCTTACCTTCTGGCTGAATTATTCAGCCTCTTTTCCCACTGAATTTCCTCACTGAGCTATCCTCATTCTATTACTCTTTATATCCTTAATTAACATTTAATTAAGCAGTGGTTTCCTGATCTTCGCCTACGCCGTCTCTCCTTCGAATACCCTGGATCAGCCGGGGCTGGTCCCCGGCACCCTACCATGGCTCGAGAGCAATGACGCGCTCGCCCTCGCCACTCGCATGGAGACCCGACTTCCCTGGCGCCCCACGAGAGGCTCACTGACCTCGCCGTCGTACCTCGTGAGAAACCGCACACTGGGGCCGCCGCTCGAGAACAACCCCAAGACTCCCCCGTCATCGCGAGATGAGGGCCTTCGTCTCCTGCATGGCCTAGAGACCAATCTCGCGACCTCTCTCCAAACGCCTCAGGAGGCTTGACTCCCTTTAGTCCACCCAGTGAGCTCCAAGAGATACCCGTCGCGACTCGAGAGCAGAGCGGGGTTCTTTGCTTCCACTCGAGATGGATGCCTGTCTCCCCGGGTGTGTCTGGAATGCAACCCCGAGATCCCTGTCGCCCCTGGAGAGGAACACTGGCTTCTGGACACAAGCCTAGATGAGGTCTATTGGCCCTGCAGTCACTCGAGAGCAATCCCCAGCTTTCCTTCGCAACTCGAATGGAAGATTGGACTTGCCTGGGCCAACACAAGAGGCATCCTGAATTCCCCGTCGTAACTCGAGAATCCCGCTACACCTCGAGAAAAACCACGTGGTTCCCCCGTCATCGCAAGATGAAGCCCTGTGCCGCTACAGCGTCTCAGGAGAAGTCCCACGTTAGGAATTGGAGGTCGAAACGGTACTTGGCACCCTTGATGCGACCCACAAAGTGCCCCGACATCCCGGTCTCCCTCGAGAGGAACACCGAGGTTTTCTGGCAACCCTTCCTCTGAGCCTCTTCTACCCTCCTGATCTGGACAGGAGGGTCGACTCCCCTGCTTTGTCTGGAAGGGGTTCCCGGCCTTCCGGTCGCACCTCAGGATGAGGCCGGTCTCACGACGACATTCCAGACGTGGCCTCGTGGGTGGTTCCACATTCCGAAGGACCCCGATTTCCCGGTCCCCTCTTGATAAGAACCCGATGCCCGGACACCTCTCCGAACTCCACCCTGTGAATGAAGTCAACACGAAGGGGCAGTGACTCGCCCGTGCATCGTCGGGAAAAGACCCCAGGTTCCAAATACCGCTCGACAAGTGGCCTGTCTCCCCGGGAACACCTCGAGAGGCAAGCGGAGTTCCATGCCTCAACCCAAGACGAGGCCTGACTCTCCTGTCCCAAGTCTGCAGGGACCTTGCGGTCGGAGTCTGAAGTCAGAGGAACCCTGAGGTTCCTGCCTCAACTGGAGATGAGGCCCTCTTCCAATGCACCAAACCCAGTGGAGTGCCGAGAGGCCCCTCCCACCTCCAGTTTCCCTGACTTCTCAGAGCCACCATGAGAAGCCCCCTGAGGTCACCTGCACAAGTCGAGGGACCCCAGGGTGTCCTGCCTCAACCCGAGAAAGACCTCGAGAGACCTTCTTCAACACGTCTCGAGGCCAGATTCCCCTACTATGACTTGAGAGTAAAGACGCGCTCCCCTCGCCATTCGCATGGAGACCCGACTTCCTTGCCGCCCCACGAGAGGCTCACTGACCTCGCCGTCGTACCTCGCGAGAAACCGCACACTGGGGCCGCCGCTCGAGAACAACCCCGAGCCTCCCCCGTCATCGCGACTTGAGGGCCTTCGTCTCCTGTATGGCCTAGAGACCAGTCTCTCGACCTCTCTCCAAACGCCTCAGGAGGCTTGACTCCCTTTAGTCCACCCAGTGAGCTCCAAGAGATACCCGTCGCGACTCAAGAGCAGAGCGGGGTTCTTTGCTCCCACTCGAGATGGATGCCTGTCTCCCCGGGTGCGTCTGGAATGCAACCCCGAGATCCCTGTCGCCCCTGGAGAGGAACATTGGCTTCTGGACACAAGCCTAGATGAGTTCTATTGGCCCTGCAGTCACTCGAGAGCAATCCCCAGCTTTCCTTCGCAACTCGAATGGAAGATTGGACTTGTCTGGGCCAACACAAGAGGCATCCTGAATTCCCCGTCGTAACTCGAGAATCCCGCTGCAACTCGAGAAAATCCACGTGGTTCCCCCGTCATCGCAAGATGAAGCCCTTTCCCGCTACAGTGTCTCAGGAGAAGTCCCACGTTAGGTATTGGAGGTCGAAACGGTACTTGGCACCCTTGATGCGACCCACAAAGTGCCCCGACATCCCGGTCTCCCTCGAGAGGAACACCGAGGTTTTCCCGCACCACTTCCTCTGAGCCCCTTCTACCCTCCTGATCTGGACAGGAGGGTCGACTCCCCTGCTTTGTCTGGAAGGGGTTCCCGGCCTTCCGGTCGCACCTCAGGATGAGGCCGGTCTCACGACGACATTCCAGACGTGGCCTCGTGGGTGGTTCCACATTCCGAAGGACCCCGATTTCCCGGTCCCCTCTTGATAAGAACCCGATGCCCGGACACCTCTTCGAACTCCACCCTGTGAATGAAGTCAACACGAAGGGGCAGTGACTCGCCCGTGCATCGTCGGGAAAAGACCCCAGGTTCCAAATACCGCTCGACAAGTGGCCTGTCTCCCCGGGAACACCTCGAGAGGCAAGCGGAGTTCCATGCCTCAACCCAAGACGAGGCCTGACTCTCCTGTCCCAAGTCTGCAGGGACCTTGCGGTCGGAGTCTGAAGTCAGAGGAACCCTGAGGTTCCTGCCTCAACTGGAGATGAGGCCCTCTTCCAATGCACCAAACCCAGTGGAGTGCCGAGAGGCCCCTCCCACCTCCAGTTTCCCTGACTTCTCAGAGCCACCATGAGAAGCCCCCTGAGGTCACCTGCACAAGTCGAGGGACCCCAGGGTGTCCTGCCTCAACCCGAGAAAGACCTCGAGAGACCTTCTTCAACACGTCTCGAGGCCAGATTCCCCTACTGCCGTGAGCCGGCATATTGCATATTGAGTGCATATTGCATATTGCATATTGAGTGCAGCACTTTCCACAGCATCATCATTCAGGATCTGGAATAGCTCCACTGGAATTCTATCACTGCTGGGAGCCAGTGAGGAACTCCGCCCATGACAAAGGTCATGAGGAAGGAGGCTCGGCATACGCAAAGGCGGGATCGAGCTTCAGGAGTCCCCCTGGAAATTCTCGAGCAGATACCCCCAAAACCAGAGTCTGCCTACTTTCTGCTTGTGCTTGCACCTAAACCTCTGACTTTACGGGGGCTCTCCCCCACTACCTCTCTCTGAAAGAAGAGTTAGCTTACAGTTCCAGTTAATAATTCCTGGGTGTGACAGTGTTTAACCTACAAACTCCTTTGGAAATCCTCTAGCCTGCCTGAATAGGTTTTTCCGGCCACATGTGATTGTTCAGAGCCTCCCAACTGTGAGAGGCAGGAGATGTTCTAAACTGTCTAAACACAAATTCTTTTGAGTAGTTACAAGATTGATTAGAAATTGTATTGGTGAATGGTTTTTCACTTGTTGGGCCATTGTTTGCTGCTAAGTTTCCATATCCCTTACCTGCTGTGTCCCTGGCAGTGTATTGATTAATATAATTGGTGTAAGTAGTAGCTTTAATGTTTGTAACCTGGGACCCTTGAGTTAATTCTTTTTCTTGTTATAGCCCACCACACCTTTGCTCTGTAGGAATGCAACTTTATCTAATGCTTTTTTGGAGGGTGGCTCCTGACCAACCACCTTTAGAGAAAAATAAGGTTTCTGAAGAAAAGGTCTTAAAATGTTAACAGGCCTCCGGGCCAGAAGATGATGCAAATCACCTAAGCTTTTGCATATGATAAGTTTGCAGGAAGAAAGCCTGGTTTGCTGCAAGACTCTACCCCTTCCCCCATTATCCTCTATGCATAACTTAAGGTATAAAAACTACTTTGAAAAATAAAGTGCGGGCCTTGTTCACCGAAACTTGGTCTCACCATGTCGTTCTTTCTCTTACCTTCTGGCTGAATTATTCAGCCTCTTTTCGCCACTGAATTTCCTCACTGAGCTATCCTCATTCTATTACTCTTTATATCCTTAATTAACATTTAATTAAGCAGTGGTTTCCTGATCTTCGCCTACGCCGTCTCTCCTTCGAAGACCCTGGATCAGCCGGGGCTGGTCCCCGGCACCCTACCATGGCTCGGGAGCAATGACGCGCTCCCCTCGCCACTCGCATGGAGACCCGACTTCCCTGGCGCCCCACGAGAGGCTCACTGACCTCGCCGTCGTACCTCGTGAGAAACCGCACACTGGGGCCGCCGCTCGAGAACAACCCCGAGATCCCCCGTCATCGAGAGTTGAGGGCCTTCGTCTCCTGCATGGCCTAGAGACCAGTCTCGCGACCTCTCTCCAAACGCCTCAGGAGGCTTGACTCCCTTTAGTCCACCCAGTGAGCTCCAAGAGATACCCGTCGCGACTCGAGAGCAGAGCGGGGTTCTTTGCTCCCACTCGAGATGAATGCCTGTCTCCCCGGGTGCGTCTGGAATGCAACCCCGAGATCCCTGTCGCCCCTGGAGAGGAACATTGGCTTCTGGACACAAGCCTAGATGAGGTCTATTGGCCCTGCAGTCACTCGAGAGCAATCCCCAGCTTTCCTTCGCAACTCGAATGGAAGATTGGACTTGCCTGGGCCAACACAAGAGGCAGCCTGAATTCCCCGTCGTAACTCGAGAATCCCGCCGCAACTCGAGAAAAACCACGTGGTTCCCCGGTCATCGCAAGATGAAGCCCTTTCCCGCTACAGCGTCTCAGGAGAAGTCCCACGTTAGGAATTGGAGGTCGAAAGGGCACTTGGCACCCTTGATGCGACCCACAAAGTTCCCCGACATCCCGGTCTCCCTCGAGAGGAACACCGAGGTTTTCCCGCACCACTTCCTCTGAGCCCTTTCTACCCTCCTGATCTCGACAGGAGGGTCGACTCCCCTGCTTTGTCTGGAAGGGGTTCCCGACCTTCCGGTCGCACCTCAGGATGAGGCCGGTCTCACGACGACATTCCAGACGTGGCCTCGTGGGTGGTTCCACATTCCGTAGGACCCCGATTTCCCGGTCCCCTCTTGATAAGAACCCGATGCCCGGACACCTCTTCCAACTCCACCCTGTGAATTAAGTCAACACGAAGGGGCAGTGACTCGCCCGTGCATCGTCTGGAAAAACCCCCAGGTTCCAAATACAGCTCGACAAGTGGCCTCTCTCCCTGGGGACATCTCGAGAGGCAAGCGGAGTTCCATGCCTCAACCCAAGACGAGGCCTGACTCCCCTGTCCCCAGTCTGCGGGGACCCTGCGATCGGAGTCTGAAATCAGAGGAACCCTGAGGTTCCTGCCTCAACTGGAGATGAGGCCCTCTTCCAATGCACCACACCCAGTGGAGTCCCGAGAGGCCCCTCCCACCTCCAGTTTCCCTGACTTCTCAGAGCCACCATGAGAAGCCCCCTGAGGTCACCTGCACAAGTCGAGGGAACCCTGGGTTTGCTGCCTCAACCCGAGAAAGACCTCGAGAGACCTTCTTCAACACGTCTCGAGGCCAGATTCCCCTACTGCCGTGAGCCGGCATATTGCATATTGAGTGCATATTGCATATTGCATATTGAGTGCAGCACTTTCACAGCATCATCATTCAGGATCTGGAATAGCTCCACTGGAATTCTATCACTGCTGGGAGCCAGTGAGGAACTCCGCCCATGACAAAGGTCATGAGGAAGGAGGCTCGGCATACGCAAAGGCGGGATCGAGCTTCAGGAGTCCCCCTGGAAATTCTCGAGCATATACCCCCAAAACCAGAGTCTGCCTACTTTCTGCTTGTGCTTGCACCTAAACCTCTGACTTTACGGGGGGCTCTCCCCCACTACCTCTCTCTGAAAAAGAGTTAGCTTACAGTTCCAGTTAATAATTCCTGGGTGTGACAGTGTTTAACCTACAAACTCCTTTGGAAATCCTCTAGCCTGCCTGAATAGGTTTTTCCGGCCACATGTGATTGTTCAGAGCCTCCCAACTGTGAGAGGCAGGAGATGTTCTAAACTGTCTAAACACAAATTCTTTTGAGTAGTTACAAGATTGATTAGAAATTGTATTGGTGAATGGTTTTTCACTTGTTGGGCCATTGTTTGCTGCTAAGTTTCCATATCCCTTACCTGCTGTGTCCCTGGCAGTGTATTGATTAATATAATTGGTGTAAGTAGTAGCTTTAATGTTTGTAACCTGGGACCCTTGAGTTAATTCTTTTTCTTGTTATAGCCCACCACACCTTTGCTCTGTAGGAATGCAACTTTATCTAATGCTTTTGGAGGGTGGCTCCTGACCAACCACCTTTAGAGAAAAATAAGGTTTCTGAAGAAAAGGTCTTAAAATGTTAACAGGCCTCCGGGCCAGAAGATGATGCAAATCACCTAAGCTTTTGCATATGATAAGTTTGCAGGAAGAAAGCCTGGTTTGCTGCAAGACTCTACCCCTTCCCCCATTATCCTCTATGCATAACTTAAGGTATAAAAACTACTTTGAAAAATAAAGTGCGGGCCTTGTTCACCGAAACTTGGTCTCACCATGTCGTTCTTTCTCTTACCTTCTGGCTGAATTATTCAGCCTCTTTTCGCCACTGAATTTCCTCACTGAGCTATCCTCATTCTATTACTCTTTATATCCTTAATTAACATTTAATTAAGCAGTGGTTTCCTGATCTTCGCCTACGCCGTCTCTCCTTCGAAGACCCTGGATCAGCCGGGGCTGGTCCCCGGCACCTACCATGGCTCGAGAGCAATGACGCGCTCCCCTCGCCACTCGCATGGAGACCCGACTTCCCTGGCGCCCCACGAGAGGCTCACTGACCTCGCCGTCGTACCTCGTGAGAAACCGCACACTGGGGCCGCCGCTCGAGAAAAACCCCGAGACTCCCCCGTCATCGCGAGATGAGGGCATCGTCTCCTGCATGGCCTAGAGACCAATCTCGCCACCTCTCTCCAGACGCCTCAGGAGGCTTGACTCCCTTTAGTCCACTCAGTGAGCTCCAAGAGATACCCGTCGCGACTCGAGAGCAGAGCGGGGTTCTTTGCTTCCACTCGAGATGAATGCCTGTCTCCCCGGGTGCGTCTGGAATGCAACCCCGAGATCCCTGTTGACCCTGGAGAGGAACATTGACTTCTGGACACAAGTCTAGATGAGGTCTATTTGCCCTGCAGTCACTCGAGCGCAATCCCAAGCTTTCCTTCGCAACTCGAATGGAAGATTAGACTTGCCTGGGCCAACACAAGAGGCAGCCTGAATTCCCCGTCGTAATTCGAGAATCCTGCTAACTCGAGAAAAACCACGTGGTTCCCCCGTCATCGCAAGATGAAGCCCTGTGCCGCTACAGCGTCTCAGGAGAAGTCCCACGTTAGGAATTGGAGGTCGAAACGGCACTTGGCACCCTTGATGCGACCCACAAAGTTCCCCGAAATCCCGGTCTCCCTCGAGAGGAACACCGAGGTTTTCCGGCAACACTTCCTCTGAGCCTTTCTCCCCTCCTGATCTGGACAGGAGGGTCGACTCCCCTGCTTTGTCTGGAAGGGGTTCCCGACCTTCCGGTCGCACCTCAGGATGAGGCCGGTCTCACGAAGACATTCCAGACGTGGCCTCGTGGGTGGTTCCACATTCCGTAGGACCCCGATTTCCCGGTCCCCTCTTGATAAGAACCCGATGCCCGGACACATCTCCGAACTCCACCCTGTGAATGAAGTCAACACGAAGGGGCAGTGACTCGCCCGTGCATCGTCCGGAAATAACCCCAGGTTCCAAATACAGCTCGACAAGTGGCCTCTCTCCCCGGGGACATCTCGAGAGGCAAGCGGAGTTCCATGCCTCCACCCAAGACGAGGCCTGACTCTCCTGTCCCCAGTCTGCAGGGACCCTGCGATCGGAGTCTGAAATCAGAGGTACCCTGCGGTTCCTGCCTCAACTGGAGATGAGGCCCTCTTCCAATGCACCAAACCCAGTGGAGTCCCGAGAGGCCCCTCCCACCTCCAGTTTCCCTGGCTTCTCAGAGCCACCATGAGAAGCCCCCTGAGGTCACCTGCACAAGTCGAGGGAACCCAGGGTTTCCTGCCTCAACCCGAGAAAGACCTCGAGAGACCTTCTTCAACACGTCTCGAGGCCAGATTCCCCTACCATGACTCGAGAGCAATGACGCGCTCCCCTCGCCACTCGCATGGAGACCCGACTTCCCTGGCGCCCCACGAGAGGCTCACTGACCTCGCCGTCGTACCTCGTGAGAAACCGCACACTGGGGCCGCCGCTCGAGAACAACCCCGAGACTCCCCCATCATCGAGAGATGAGGGCCTTCGTCTCCTGCATGGCCTAGAGACCAATCTCTCGACCTCTCTCCAAACGCCTCAGGAGGCTTGACTCCCTTGAGTCCACCCAGTGAGCTCCAAGAGATACCCGTCGCGATTCGAGAGCAGAGCGGGGTTCTTTGCTTCCACTCGAGATGAATGCCTGCCTCCCCGGGTGCGTCTGGAATGCAACCCCGAGATCCCTGTCGCCCCTGGAGAGGAACATTGGCTTCTGGACACAAGCCTAGATGAGGTCTATTGGCCCTGCAGTCACTCGAGAGCAATCCCCAGCTTTCCTTCGCAACTCGAATGGAAGATTGGACTTGCCTGGGCCAACACATGAGGCATCCTGAATTCCCCGTCGTAACTCGAGAATCCCGCTGTAACTCGAGAAAAACCACGTGGCTCCCCCGTCATCGCAAGATGAAGCCCTTTCCCGCTACAGCGTCTCAGGAGAAGTCCCACGTTAGGAATTGGAGGTCGAAAGGGCACTTGGCACCCTTGATGCGACCCACAAAGTTCCCCGAAATCCCGGTCTCCCTCGAGAGGAACACTGAGGTTTTCCGGCACCACTTCCTCTGAGCCCCTTCTCCCCTCCTGATCTGGACAGGAGGGTCGACTCCCCTGCTTTGTCTGGAAGGGGTTCCCGACCTTCCGGTCGCACCTCAGGATGAGGCCGGTCTCACGAAGACATTCCAGACGTGGCCTCGTGGGTGGTTCCACATTCCGTAGGACCCCGATTTCCCGGTCCCCTCTTGATAAGAACCCGATGCCCGGACACCTCTCCGAACTCCACCCTGTGAATGAAGTCAACACGAAGGGGCAGTGACTCGCCCGTGCATCGTCGGGAAAAACCCCCAGGTTCCAAATACAGCTCGACAAGTGGCCTCTCTCCCCGGGGACATCTCGAGAGGCAAGCGGAGTTCCATGCCTCAACCCAAGACGAGGCCTGACTCTCCTGTCCCCAGTCTGCAGGGACCCTGCGATCGGAGTCTGAAATCAGAGGTACCCTGCGGTTCCTGCCTCAACTGGAGATGAGGCCCTCTTCCAATGCACCAAACCCAGTGGAGTCCCGAGAGGCCCCTCCCACCTCCAGTTTCCCTGGCTTCTCAGAGCCACCATGAGAAGCCCCTGAGGTCACCTGCACAAGTCGAGGGAACCCAGGGTTTCCTGCCTCAACCCGAGAAAGACCTCGAGAGACCTTCTTCAACACGTCTCGAGGCCAGATTCCCCTACCATGGCTCGGGAGCAATGACGCGCTCCCCTCGCCACTCGCATGGAGACCCGACTTCCCTGGCGCCCCACGAGAGGCTCACTGACCTCGCCGTCGTACCTCGTGAGAAACCGCACACTGGGGCCGCCGCTCGAGAACAACCCCGAGACTCCCCCGTCATCGAGAGATGAGGGCCTTCGTCTCCTGCATGGCCTAGAGACCAATCTCGCGACCTCTCTCCAAACGCCTCAGGAGGCTTGACTCCCTTGAGTCCACCCAGTGAGCTCCAAGAGATACCCGTCGCGACTCGAGAGCAGAGCGGGGTTCTTTGCTCCCACTCGAGATGAATGCCTGTCTCCCCGGGTGCGTCTGGAATGCAACCCCGAGATCCCTGTCGCCCCTGGAGAGGAACATTGGCTTCTGGACACAAGCCTAGATGAGGTCTATTGGCCCTGCAGTCACTCGAGAGCAATCCCCAGCTTTCCTTCGCAACTCGAATGGAAGATTGGACTTGCCTGGGCCAACACAAGAGGCATCCTGAATTCCCCGTCGTAACTCGAGAATCCCGCTGTAACTCGAGAAAAACCACGTGGCTCCCCCGTCATCGCAAGATGAAGCCCTTTCCCGCTACAGCGTCTCAGGAGAAGTCCCACGTTAGGAATTGGAGGTCGAAAGGGCACTTGGCACCCTTGATGCGACCCACAAAGTTCCCCGAAATCCCGGTCTCCCTCGAGAGGAACACTGAGGTTTTCCGCACCACTTCCTCTGAGCCCCTTCTCCCCTCCTGATCTGGACAGGAGGGTCGACTCCCCTGCTTTGTCTGGAAGGGGTTCCCGACCTTCCGGTCGCACCTCAGGATGAGGCCGGTCTCACGAAGACATTCCAGACGTGGCCTCGTGGGTGGTTCCACATTCCGTAGGACCCCGATTTCCCGGTCCCCTCTTGATAAGAACCCGATGCCCGGACACCTCTCCGAACTCCACCCTGTGAATGAAGTCAACACGAAGGGGCAGTGACTCGCCCGTGCATCGTCGGAAAAACCCCAGGTTCCAAATACAGCTCGACAAGTGGCCTCTCTCCCCGGGGACATCTCGAGAGGCAAGCGGAGTTCCATGCCTCAACCCAAGACGAGGCCTGACTCTCCTGTCCCCAGTCTGCAGGGACCCTGCGATCGGAGTCTGAAATCAGAGGTCCCCTGCGGTTCCTGCCTCAACTGGAGATGAGGCCCTCTTCCAATGCACCAAACCCAGTGGAGTCCCGAGAGGCCCCTCCCACCTCCAGTTTCCCTGGCTTCTCAGAGCCACCATGAGAAGCCCCCTGAGGTCACCTGCACAAGTCGAGGGAACCCAGGGTTTCCTGCCTCAACCCGAGAAAGACCTCGAGAGACCTTCTTCAACACGTCTCGAGGCCAGATTCCCCTACCATGGCTCGGGAGCAATGACGCGCTCCCCTCGCCACTCGCATGGAGACCCGACTTCCCTGGCGCCCCACGAGAGGCTCACTGACCTCGCCGTCGTACCTCGTGAGAAACCGCACACTGGGGCCGCCGCTCGAGAACAACCCCGAGCCTCCCCGTCTCGTGCGAGACCTCTGACCTCTCTCCAAACGCCTCAGGAGGCTTGACTCCCTTGAGTCCACCCAGTGAGCTCCAAGAGATACCCGTCGCGACTCGAGAGCAGAGCGGGGTTCTTTGCTCCCACTCGAGATGAATGCCTGTCTCCCCGCGTGCGTCTGGAATGCAACCCCGAGATCCCTGTCGCCCCTGGAGAGGAACATTGGCTTCTGGACACAAGCCTAGATGAGGTCTATTGGCCCTGCAGTCACTCGAGAGCAATCCCCAGCTTTCCTTCGCAACTCGAATGGAAGATTGGACTTGCCTGGGCCAACACAAGAGGCATCCTGAATTCCCCGTCGTAACTCGAGAATCCCGCTGTAACTCGAGAAAAACCACGTGGCTTCCCCGTCATCGCAAGATGAAGCCCTTTCCCGCTACAGCGTCTCGGGAGAAGTCCCACGTTAGGAATAGGAGGTCGAAAGGGCACTTGGCACCCTTGATGCGACCCACAAAGTTCCCCGAAATCCCGGTCTCCCTCAAGAGGAACACTGAGGTTTTCCCGCACCACTTCCTCTGAGCCCCTTCTCCCCTCCTGATCTGGACAGGAGGGTCGACTCCCCTGCTTTGTCTGGAAGGGGTTCCCGACCTTCCGGTCGCACCTCAGGATGAGGCCGGTCTCACGAAGACATTCCAGACGTGGCCTCGTGGGTGGTTCCACATTCCGTAGGACCCCGATTTCCCGGTCCCCTCTGGATAAGAACCCGATGCCCGGACACCTCTCCGAACTCCACCCTGTGAATGAAGTCAACACGAAGGGGCAGTGACTCGCCCGTGCATCGTCGGAAAAACCCCAGGTTCCAAATACAGCTCGACAAGTGGCCTCTCTCCCCGGGGACATCTCGAGAGGCAAGCGGAGTTCCATGCCTCAACCCAAGACGAGGCCTGACTCTCCTGTCCCCAGTCTGCAGGGACCCTGCGATCGGAGTCTGAAATCAGAGGTAGCCTGCGGTTCCTGCCTCAACTGGAGATGAGGCCCTCTTCCAATGCACCAAGCCCAGTGGAGTCCCGAGAGGCCCCTCCCACCTCCAGTTTCCCTGGCTTCTCAGAGCCACCATGAGAAGCCCCCTGAGGTCACCTGCACAAGTCGAGGGAACCCAGGGTTTCCTGCCTCAACCCGAGAAAGACCTCGAGAGACCTTCTTCAACACGTCTCGAGGCCAGATTCCCCTACCGTGGCTCGGGAGCAAATACGCGCTCCCCCTCGCCACTCGCATGGAGACCCGACTTCCCTGGCGCCCCACGAGAGGCTCACTGACCTCGCCGTCGTACCTCGTGAGAAACCGCACACTGGGGCCGCCGCTCGAGAACAACCCCGAGATTCCCCCGTCATCGAGAGATGAGGGCCTTCGTCTCCTGCGTGGCCTAGAGACCAATCTCGCGACCTCTCTCCAAACGCCTCAGGAGGCTTGACTCCCTTGAGTCCACCCAGGGAGCTCCAAGAGATACCCGTCGCGATTCGAGAGCAGAGCGGGGTTCTTTGCTCCCACTCGAGATGAATGCCTGTCTCCCCGGGTGCGTCTGGAATGCAACCCCGAGATCCCTGTCGCCCCTGGAGAGGAACATTGGCTTCTGGACACAAGCCTAGATGAGGTCTATTGGCCCTGCAGTCACTCGAGAGCAATCCCCAGCTTTCCTTCGCAACTCGAATGGAAGATTGGACTTGCCTGGGCCAACACAAGAGGCAGCCTGAATTTCCCGTCGTAACTCGAGAATCCCGCTGTAACTCGAGAAAAACCACGTGGCTTCCCCGTCATCGCAAGATGAAGCCCTTTCCCGCTACAGCGTCTCGGGAGAAGTCCCACGTTAGGAATAGGAGGTCGAAAGGGCACTTGGCACCCTTGATGCGACCCACAAAGTTCCCCGAAATCCCGGTCTCCCTCGAGAGGAACACTGAGGTTTTCCGGCACCCCTCCTCTGAGCCCTTTCTCCCCTCCTGATCTGGACAGGAGGGTCGACTCCCCTGCTTTGTCTGGAAGGGGTTCCCGACCTTCCGGTCGCACCTCAGGATGAGGCCGGTCTCACGAAGACATTCCAGACGTGGCCTCGTGGGTGGTTCCACATTCCGTAGGACCCCGATTTCCCGGTCCCCTCTTGATAAGAACCCGATGCCCGGACACCTCTCCGAACTCCACCCTGTGAATGAAGTCAACACGAAGGGGCAGTGACTCGCCCGTGCATCGTTCGGAAAAACCCCAGGTTCCAAATACAGCTCGACAAGTGGCCTCTCTCCCCGGGGACATCTCGAGAGGCAAGCGGAGTTCCATGCCTCAACCCAAGACGAGGCCTGACTCTCCTGTCCCCAGTCTGCAGGGACCCTGCGATCGGAGTCTGAAATCAGAGGTACCCTGCGGTTCCTGCCTCAAAGGAGATGAGGCCCTCTTCCAATGCACCAAACCCAGTGGAGTCCCGAGAGTCCCCTCCCACCTCCAGTTTCCCTGGCTTCTCAGAGCCACCATGAGAAGCCCCCTGAGGTCACCTGCACAAGTCGAGGGAACCCAGGGTTTCCTGCCTCAACCCGGGAAAGACCTCAAGAGACCTTCTTCAACACGTCTCGAGGCCAGATTCCCCTACCATGGCTCGGGAGCAATGACGCGCTCCCCCTCGCCACTCGCATGGAGACCCGACATCCCTGGCGCCCCACGAGAGGCTCACTGACCTCGCCGTCGTACCTCGTGAGAAACCGCACACTGGGGCCGCCGCTCGAGAACAACCCCGAGATTCCCCCGTCATCGAGAGATGAGGGCCTTCGTCTCCTGCATGGCCTAGAGACCAGTCTCGCGACCTCTCTCCAAACGCCTCAGGAGGCTTGACTCCCTTGAGTCCCCCCAGTGAGCTCCAAGAGATACCCGTCGCGATTCGAGAGCAGAGCGGGGTTCTTTGCTTCCACTCGAGATGAATGCCTGTCTCCCCGGGTGCGTCTGGAATGCAACCCCGAGATCCCTGTCGCCCCTGGAGAGGAACATTGGCTTCTGGACACAAGCCTAGATGAGGTCTATTGGCCCTGCAGTCACTCGAGAGCAATCCCCAGCTTTCCTTCGCAACTCGAATGGAAGATTGGACTTGCCTGGGCCAACACAAGAGGCAGCCTGAATTCCCCGTCGTAACTCGAGAATCCCGCTGTAACTCGAGAAAATCCACGTGGCTCCCCCGTCATCGCAAGATGAAGCCCTTTCCCGCTACAGCGTCTCAGGAGAAGTGCCACGTTAGGAATTGGAGGTCGAAAGGGCACTTGGCACCCTTGATGCGACCCACAAAGTTCCCCGAAATCCCGGTCTCCCTCGAGAGGAACACTGAGGTTTTCCCGCACCCCCTCCTCTGAGCCCTTTCTCCCCTCCTGATCTGGACAGGAGGGTCGACTCCCCTGCTTTGTCTGGAAGGGGTTCCCGACCTTCCGGTCGCACCTCAGGATGAGGCCGGTCTCACGAAGACATTCCAGACGTGGCCTCGTGGGTCGTTCCACATTCCGTAGGACCCCGATTTCCCGGTCCCCTCTTGATAAGGACCCGATGCCCGGACACCTCTCCGAACTCCACCCTGTGAATGAAGTCAACACGAAGGGGCAGTTTTTCCGTGCATCGTTCGGAAAAAAACCCCAGGTTCCAAATACAGCTCGACAAGTGGCCTCTCTCCCCGGGGACATCTCGAGAGGCAAGCGGAGTTCCATGCCTCAACCCAAGACGAGGCCTGACTCTCCTGTCCCCAGTCTGCAGGGACCCTGCGATCGGAGTCTGAAATCAGAGGTACCCTGCGGTTCCTGCCTCAACTGGAGATGAGGCCCTCTTCCAATGCACCAAACCCAGTGGGGTCCCGAGAGGCCCCTCCCACCTCCAGTTTCCCTGGCTTCTCAGAGCCACCATGAGAAGCCCCCTGAGGTCACCTGCACAAGTCGAGGGAACCCAGGGTTTCCTGCCTCAACCCGAGAAAGACCTCGAGAGACCTTCTTCAACGCGTCTCGAGGCCAGATTCCCCTACCATGGCTCGGGAGCAATGACGCGCTCCCCTCGCCACTCGCATGGAGACCCGACTTCCCTGGCGCCCCACGAGAGGCTCACTGACCTCGCCGTCGTACCTCGTGAGAAACCGCACACTGGGGCCGCCGCTCGAGAACAACCCCGAGACTCCCCCGTCATCGAGAGATGAGGGCCTTCGTCTCCTGCATGGCCTAGAGACCAATCTCGCGACCTCTCTCCAAACGCCTCAGGAGGCTTGACTCCCTTGAGTCCACCCAGTGAGCTCCAAGAGATACCCGTCGCGACTCGAGAGCAGAGCGGGGTTCTTTGCTCCCACTCGAGATGAATGCCTGTCTCCCCGGGTGCGTCTGGAATGCAACCCCGAGATCCCTGTCGCCCCTGGAGAGGAACATTGGCTTCTGGACACAAGCCTAGATGAGGTCTATTGGCCCTGCAGTCACTCGAGAGCAATCCCCAGCTTTCCTTCGCAACTCGAATGGAAGATTGGACTTGCCTGGGCAAACACAAGAGGCAGCCTGAATTCCCCGTCGTAACTCGAGAATCCCGCTGTAACTCGAGAAAAACCACGTGGCTCCCCCGTCATCGCAAGATGAAGCACTTTCCCGCTACAGCGCCTCAGGAGAAGTCCCACGTTAGGAATTGGAGGTCGAAAGGGCACTTGGCACCCTTGATGCGACCCACAAAGTTCCCCGAAATCCCGGTCTCCCTCGAGAGGAACACTGAGGTTTTCCGGCACCCCTCCTCTGAGCCCTTTCTCCCCTCCTGATCTGGACAGGAGGGTCGACTCCCCTGCTTTGTCTGGAAGGGGTTCCCGACCTTCCGGTCGCACCTCAGGATGAGGCCGGTCTCACGAAGACATTCTAGACGTGGCCTCGTGGGCGGTTCCACATTCCGTAGGACCCCGATTTCCCGGTCCCCTCTTGATAAGAACCCGATGCCCGGACACCTCTCCGAACTCCACCCTGTGAATGAAGTCAACACGAAGGGGCAGTTTTTCCGTGCATCGTTCGGAAAAACCCCAGGTTCCAAATACAGCTCGACAAGTGGCCTCTCTCCCCGGGGACATCTCGAGAGGCAAGCGGAGTTCCATGCCTCAACCCAAGACGAGGCCTGACTCTCCTGTCCCCAGTCTGCAGGGACCCTGCGATCGGAGTCTGAAATCAGAGGTACCCTGCGGTTCCTGCCTCAACTGGAGATGAGGCCCTCTTCCAATGCACCAAACCCAGTGGAGTCCCGAGAGGCCCCTCCCACCTCCAGTTTCCCTGGCTTCTCAGAGCCACCATGAGAAGCCCCCTGAGGTCACCTGCACAAGTCGAGGGAACCCAGGGTTTCCTGCCTCAACCCGAGAAAGACCTCGAGAGACCTTCTTCAACACGTCTCGAGGCCAGATTCCCCTACCATGGCTCGGGAGCAAAGACGCGCTCCCCCTCGCCACTCGCATGGAGACCCGACTTCCCTGGCGCCCCACGAGAGGCTCACTGACCTCGCCGTCGTACCTCGTGAGAAACCGCACACTGGGGCCGCCGCTCGAGAACAACCCCGAGATTCCCCCGTCATCGAGACATGAGGGCCTTCGTCTCCTGCATGGCCTAGAGACCAATCTCGCCACCTCTCTCCAAACGCCTCAGGAGGCTTGACTCCCTTGAGTCCACCCAGGGAGCTCCAAGAGATACCCGTCGCGACTCGAGAGCAGAGCGGGGTTCTTTGCTCCCACTCGAGATGAATGCCTGTCTCCCCGGGTGCGTCTGGAATGCAACCCCGAGATCCCTGTCGCCCCTGGAGAGGAACATTGGCTTCTGGACACAAGCCTAGATGAGGTCTATTGGCCCTGCAGTCACTCGAGAGCAATCCCCAGCTTTCCTTCGCAACTCGAATGGAAGATTGGACTTGCCTGGGCCAACACAAGAGGCAGCCTGAATTCCCCGTCGTAACTCGAGAATCCCGCCGTAACTCGAGAAAAACCACGTGGCTCCCCCGTCATCGCAAGATGAAGCCCTTTCCCGCTACAGCGTCTCAGGAGAAGTCCCACGTTAGGAATTGGAGGTCGAAAGGGCACTTGGCACCCTTGATGCGACCCACAAAGTTCCCCGAAATCCCGGTCTCCCTCGAGAGGAACACTGAGGTTTTCCCGCACCACTTCCTCTGAGCCCTTTCTACCCTCCTGATCTGGACAGGAGGGTCGACTCCCCTGCTTTGTCTGGAAGGGGTTCCCGACCTTCCGGTCGCACCTCAGGATGAGGCCGGTCTCACGAAGACATTCCAGACGTGGCCTCGTGGGTGGTTCCACATTCCGTAGGACCCCGATTTCCCGGTCCCCCCTTGATAAGAACCCGATGCCCGGACACCTCTCCGAACTCCACCCTGTGAAGGAAGTCAACACGAAGGGACAGTGACTCGCCCGTGCATCGTCGGGAAAAACCCCCAGGTTCCAAATACAGCTCGACAAGTGGCCTCTCTCCCCGGGGACATCTCGAGAGGCAAGCGGAGTTCCATGCCTCAACCCAAGACGAGGCCTGAGTCTCCTGTCCCCAGTCTGCAGGGACCCTGCGATCGGAGTCTGAAATCAGAGGTACCCTGCGGTTCCTGCCTCAACTGGAGATGAGGCCCTCTTCCAATGCACCAAACCCAGTGGAGTCCCGAGAGGCCCCTCCCACCTCCAGTTTCCCTGGCTTCTCAGAGCCACCATGAGAAGCCCCCTGAGGTCACCTGCACAAGTCGAGGGACCCCAGGGTTTCCTGCCTCAACCCGAGAAAGACCTCGAGAGACCTTCTTCAACACGTCTCGAGGCCAGATTCCCCTACTGCCGTGAGCCGGCATATTGCATATTGAGTGCATATTGCATATTGCATATTGAGTGCAGCACTTTCCACAGCATCATCATTCAGGATCTGGAATAGCTCCACTGGAATTCTATCACTGCTGGGAGCCAGTGAGGAACTCCGCCCATGACAAAGGTCATGAGGAAGGAGGCTCGGCATACGCAAAGGCGGGATCGAGCTTCAGGAGTCCCCCTGGAAATTCTCGAGCATATACCCCCAAAACCAGAGTCTGCCTACTTTCTGCTTGTGCTTGCACCTAAACCTCTGACTTTACGGGGGGCTCTCCCCCACTACCTCTCTCTGAAAAAAGAGTTAGCTTACAGTTCCAGTTAATAATTCCTGGGTGTGACAGTGTTTAACCTACAAACTCCTTTGGAAATCCTCTAGCCTGCCTGAATAGGTTTTTCCGGCCACATGTGATTGTTCAGAGCCTCCCAACTGTGAGAGGCAGGAGATGTTCTAAACTGTCTAAACACAAATTCTTTTGAGTAGTTACAAGATTGATTAGAAATTGTATTGGTGAATGGTTTTTCACTTGTTGGGCCATTGTTTGCTGCTAAGTTTCCATATCCCTTACCTGCTGTGTCCCTGGCAGTGTATTGATTAATATAATTGGTGTAAGTAGTAGCTTTAATGTTTGTAACCTGGGACCCTTGAGTTAATTCTTTTTCTTGTTATAGCCCACCACACCTTTGCTCTGTAGGAATGCAACTTTATCTAATGCTTTTTGGAGGGTGGCTCCTGACCAACCACCTTTAGAGAAAAATAAGGTTTCTGAAGAAAAGGTCTTAAAATGTTAACAGGCCTCCGGGCCAGAAGATGATGCAAATCACCTAAGCTTTTGCATATGATAAGTTTGCAGGAAGAAAGCCTGGTTTGCTGCAAGACTCTACCCCTTCCCCCATTATCCTCTATGCATAACTTAAGGTATAAAAACTACTTTGAAAAATAAAGTGCGGGCCTTGTTCACCGAAACTTGGTCTCACCATGTCGTTCTTTCTCTTACCTTCTGGCTGAATTATTCAGCCTCTTTTCGCCACTGAATTTCCTCACTGAGCTATCCTCATTCTATTACTCTTTATATCCTTAATTAACATTTAATTAAGCAGTGGTTTCCTGATCTTCGCCTACGCCGTCTCTCCTTCGAATACCCTGGATCAGCCGGGGCTGGTCCCCGGCTCCCTACCATGGCTCGAGAGCAATGACGCGCTCCCCTCGCCACTCGCATGGAGACCCGACTTCCCTGGTGCCCCACGAGAGGCTCACTGACCTCGCCGTCTTACCTCGTGAGAAACCGCACACTGGGGCCGCCGCTCGAGAAAAACCCCGAGACTCCCCCGTCATCGCGAGATGAGGGCATCGTCTCCTGCATGGCCTAGAGACCAATCTCGCCACCTCTCTCCAAACGCCTCAGGAGGCTTGACTCCCTTGAGTCCACACAGGGAGCTCCAAGAGATACCCGTCGCGAATCGAGAGCAGAGCGGGGTTCTTTGCTTCCACTCGAGATGAATGCCTGTCTCCCCGGGTGCGTCTGGAATGCAACCCCGAGATCCCTGTCGCCCCTGGAGAGGAACATTGGCTTCTGGACACAAGCCTAGATGAGGTCTATTGGCCCTGCAGTCACTCGAGAGCAATCCCCAGCTTTCCTTCGCAACTCGAATGGAAGATTGGACTTGCCTGGGCCAACACAAGAGGCATCCTGAATTCCCCGTCGTAACTCGAGAATCCCGCGTAACTCGAGAAAAACCACGTGGCTCCCCCGTCATCGCAAGATGAAGCCCTTTCCCGCTACAGCGTCTCAGGAGAAGTCCCACGTTAGGAATTGGAGGTCGAAAGGGCACTTGGCACCCTTGATGCGACCCACAAAGTTCCCCGAGATCCCGGTCTCCCTCGAGAGGAACACTGAGGTTTTCTGGCACCACTTCCTCTGAGCCCTTCTACCCTCCTGATCTGGACAGGAGGGTCGACTCCCCTGCTTTGTCTGGAAGGGGTTCCCGACCTTCCGGTCGCACCTCAGGATGAGGCCGGTCTCACGAAGACATTCCAGACGTGGCCTCGTGGGTGGTTCCACATTCCGTAGGACCCCGATTTCCCGGTCCCCTCTTGATAAGAACCCGATGCCCGGACACCTCTCCGAACTCCACCCTGTGAATGAAGTCAACACGAAGGGGCAGTGACTCGCCCGTGCATCGTCGGGAAAAACCCCAGGTTCCAAATACAGCTCGACAAGTGGCCTCTCTCCCCGGGAACATCTCGAGAGGCAAGCGGAGTTCCATGCCTCAACCCAAGACGAGGCCTGACTCTCCTGTCCCCAGTCTGCAGGGACCCTGCGATCGGAGTCTGAAATCAGAGGTACCCTGCGGTTCCTGCCTCACCTGGAGATGAGGCCCTCTTCCAATGCACCAAACCCAGTGGAGTCCCGAGAGGCCCCTCCCACCTCCAGTTTCCCTGGCTTCTCAGAGCCACCATGAGAAGCCCCCTGAGGTCACCTGCACAAGTCGAGGGAACCCAGGGTTTCCTGCCTCAACCCGGGAAAGACCTCGAGAGACCTTCTTCAACACGTCTCGAGGCCAGATTCCCCTACTGCCGTGAGCCGGCATATTGCATATTGAGTGCATATTCCATATTGCATATTGAGTGCAGCACTTTCCACAGCATCATCATTCAGGATCTGGAATAGCTCCACTGGAATTCTATCACTGCTGGGAGCCAGTGAGGAACTCCGCCCATGACAAAGGTCATGAGGAAGGAGGCTCGGCATACGCAAAGGCGGGATCGAGCTTCAGGAGTCCCCCTGGAAATTCTCGAGCATATACCCCCAAAACCAGAGTCTGCCTACTTTCTGCTTGTGCTTGCACCTAAACCTCTGACTTTACGGGGGCTCTCCCCCACTACCTCTCTCTGAAAAAAGAGTTAGCTTACAGTTCCAGTTAATAATTCCTGGGTGTGACAGTGTTTAACCTACAAACTCCTTTGGAAATCCTCTAGCCTGCCTGAATAGGTTTTTCCGGCCACATGTGATTGTTCAGAGCCTCCCAACTGTGAGAGGCAGGAGATGTTCTAAACTGTCTAAACACAAATTCTTTTGAGTAGTTACAAGATTGATTAGAAATTGTATTGGTGAATGGTTTTTCACTTGTTGGGCCATTGTTTGCTGCTAAGTTTCCATATCCCTTACCTGCTGTGTCCCTGGCAGTGTATTGATTAATATAATTGGTGTAAGTAGTAGCTTTAATGTTTGTAACCTGGGACCCTTGAGTTAATTCTTTTTCTTGTTATAGCCCACCACACCTTTGCTCTGTAGGAATGCAACTTTATCTAATGCTTTTTGGAGGGTGGCTCCTGACCAACCACCTTTAGAGAAAAATAAGGTTTCTGAAGAAAAGGTCTTAAAATGTTAACAGGCCTCCGGGCCAGAAGATGATGCAAATCACCTAAGCTTTTGCATATGATAAGTTTGCAGGAAGAAAGCCTGGTTTGCTGCAAGACTCTACCCCTTCCCCCATTATCCTCTATGCATAACTTAAGGTATAAAAACTACTTTGAAAAATAAAGTGCGGGCCTTGTTCACCGAAACTTGGTCTCACCATGTCGTTCTTTCTCTTACCTTCTGGCTGAATTATTCAGCCTCTTTTCGCCACTGAATTTCCTCACTGAGCTATCCTCATTCTATTACTCTTTAGATCCTTAATTAACATTTAATTAAGCAGTGGTTTCCTGATCTTCGCCTACGCCGTCTCTCCTTCGAAGACCCTGGATCAGCCGGGGCTGGTCCCCGGCACGCTACCATGGCTCGAGAGCAATGACGCGCTCCCCTCGCCACTCGCATGGAGACCCGACTTCCCTGGCGCCCCACGAGAGGCTCACTGACCTCGCCGTCGTACCTCGTGAGAAAGCGCACACTGGGGCCGCCGCTCGAGAACAACCCCAAGACTCCCCCGTCATCGCGAGATGAGGGCCTTCGTCTCCTGCATGGCCTAGAGACCAATCTCGCGACCTCTCTCCAAAAGCCTCAGGAGGCTTGACTCCCTTTAGTCCACCCAGTGAGCTCCAAGAGATACCCGTCGCGACTCGAGAGCAGAGCGGGGTTCTTTGCTTCCACTCGAGATGGATGCCTGTCTCCCCGGGTGTGTCTGGAATGCAACCCCGAGATCCCTGTCGCCCCTGGAGAGGAACACTGGCTTCTGGACACAAGCCTAGATGAGGTCTATTGGCCCTGCAGTCACTCGAGAGCAATCCCCAGCTTTCCTTCGCAACTCGAATGGAAGATTGGACTTGCCTGGGCCTACACAAGAAGCATCCTGAATTCCCCGTCGTAACTCGAGAATCCTGCTACACCTCGAGAAAAACCACGTGGTTCCCCCGTCATCGCAAGATGTAGCCCTGTGCCGCTACAGCGTCTCAGGAGAAGTCCCACGTTAGGAATTGGAGTTCGAAACGGCACTTGTCACCCTTGATGCGACCCACAAAGTGCCCCGACATCCCGGTCTCCCTCGAGAGGAACACCGAAGTTTTCCGGCAACACTTCCTCTGAGCCTCTTCTACCCTCCTGATCTGGACAGGAGGGTCGACTCCCCTGCTTTGTCTGGAAGGGGTTCCCGACCTTCCGGTCGCACCTCAGGATGAGGCCGGTCTCACGACGACATTCCAGACGTGGCCTCGTGGGTGGTTCCACATTCCGAAGGACCCCGATTTCCCGGTCCCCTCTTGATAAGAACCCGATGCCCGGACACCTCTTCGAACTCCACCCTGTGAATGAAGTCAACACGAAGGGGCAGTGACTCGCCCGTGCATCGTCGGGAAAAGACCCCAGGTTCCAAATACCGCTCGACAAGTGGCCTGTCTCCCCGGGAACACCTCGAGAGGCAAGCGGAGTTCCATGCCTCAACCCAAGACGAGGCCTGACTCTCCTGTCCCAAGTCTGCAGGGACCTTGCGGTCGGAGTCTGAAGTCAGAGGAACCCTGAGGTTCCTGCCTCAACTGGAGATGAGGCCCTCTTCCAATGCACCAAGCCCAGTGGAGTCCCGAGAGGCCCCTCCCACCTCCAGTTTCCCTGGCTTCTCAGAGCCACCATGAGAAGCCCCCTGAGGTCACCTGCACAAGTCGAGGGACCCCAGGGTGTCCTGCCTCAACCCGAGAAAGACCTCGAGAGACCTTCTTCAACACGTCTCGAGGCCAGATTCCCCTACTATGACTTGAGAGTAATGACGCGCTCCCCCTCGCCATTCGCATGGAGACCCGACTTCCTTGCCGCCCCACGAGAGGCTCACTGACCTCGCCGTCGTACCTCGTGAGAAACCGCACACTGGGGCCGCCGCTCGAGAACAACCCCGAGCCTCCCCCGTCATCGCGACTTGAGGGCCTTCGTCTCCTGCATGGCCTAGAGACCAGTCTCGCGACCTCTCTCCAAACGCCTCAGGAGGCTTGACTCCCTTTAGTCCACCCAGTGAGCTCCAAGAGATACCCGTCGCGACTCAAGAGCAGAGCGGGGTTCTTTGCTCCCACTCGAGATGGATGCCTGTCTCCCCGGGTGCGTCTGGAATGCAACCCCGAGATCCCTTTCGCCCCTGGAGAGGAACATTGGCTTCTGGACACAAGCCTAGATGAGTTCTATTGGCCCTGCAGTCACTCGAGAGCAATCCCCAGCTTTCCTTCGCAACTCGAATGGAAGATTGGACTTCCCTGGGCCAACACAAGAGGCATCCTGAATTCCCCGTCGTAACTCGAGAATCCCGCTGCAACTCGAGAAAATCCACGTGGTTCCCCCGTCATCGCAAGATGAAGCCCTTTCCCGCTACAGTGTCTCAGGAGAAGTCCCACGTTAGGTATTGGAGGTCGAAACGGTACTTGGCACCCTTGATGCGACCCACAAAGTGCCCCGACATCCCGGTCTCCCTCGAGAGGAACACCGAGGTTTTCCCGCACCACTTCCTCTGAGCCCCTTCTACCCTCCTGATCTGGACAGGAGGGTCGACTCCCCTGCTTTGTCTGGAAGGGGTTCCCGGCCTTCCGGTCGCACCTCAGGATGAGGCCGGTCTCACGACGACATTCCAGACGTGGCCTCGTGGGTGGTTCCACATTCCGAAGGACCCCGATTTCCCGGTCCCCTCTTGATAAGAACCCGATGCCCGGACACCTCTTCGAACTCCACCCTGTGAATGAAGTCAACACGAAGGGGCAGTGACTCGCCCGTGCATCGTCGGGAAAAGACCCCCAGGTTCCAAATACCGCTCGACAAGTGGCCTGTCTCCCCGGGAACACCTCGAGAGGCAAGCGGAGTTCCATGCCTCAACCCAAGACGAGGCCTGACTCTCCTGTCCCAAGTCTGCAGGGACCTTGCGGTCGGAGTCTGAAGTCAGAGGAACCCTGAGGTTCCTGCCTCAACTGGAGATGAGGCCCTCTTCCAATGCACCAAACCCAGTGGAGTGCCGAGAGGCCCCTCCCACCTCCAGTTTCCCTGACTTCTCAGAGCCACCATGAGAAGCCCCCTGAGGTCACCTGCACAAGTCGAGGGACCCCAGGGTGTCCTGCCTCAACCCGAGAAAGACCTCGAGAGACCTTCTTCAACACGTCTCGAGGCCAGATTCCCCTACTATGACTTGAGAGTAAAGACGCGCTCCCCCTCGCCATTCGCATGGAGACCCGACTTCCTTGCCGCCCCACGAGAGGCTCACTGACCTCGCCGTCGTACCTCGCGAGAAACCGCACACTGGGGCCGCCGCTCGAGAACAACCCCGAGCCTCCCCCGTCATCGCGACTTGAGGGCCTTCGTCTCCTGTATGGCCTAGAGACCAGTCTCTCGACCTCTCTCCAAACGCCTCAGGAGGCTTGACTCCCTTGAGTCCACCCAGTGAGCTCCAAGAGATACCCGTTGCGACTCAAGAGCAGAGCGGGGTTCTTTGCTCCCACTCGAGATGGATGCCTGTCTCCCCGGGTGCGTCTGGAATGCAACCCCGAGATCCCTTTCGCCCCTGGAGAGGAACATTGGCTTCTGGACACAAGCCTAGATGAGTTCTATTGGCCCTGCAGTCACTCGAGAGCAATCCCCAGCTTTCCTTCGCAACTCGAATGGAAGATTGGACTTCCCTGGGCCAACACAAGAGGCATCCTGAATTCCCCGTCGTAACTCGAGAATCCCGCTGCAACTCGAGAAAATCCACGTGGTTCCCCCGTCATCGCAAGATGAAGCCCTTTCCCGCTACAGTGTCTCAGGAGAAGTCCCACGTTAGGTATTGGAGGTCGAAACGGTACTTGGCACCCTTGATGCGACCCACAAAGTGCCCCGACATCCCGGTCTCCCTCAAGAGGAACACCGAGGTTTTCCCGCACCACTTCCTCTGAGCCCCTTCTACCCTCCTGATCTGGACAGGAGGGTCGACTCCCCTGCTTTGTCTGGAAGGGGTTCCCGGCCTTCCGGTCGCACCTCAGGATGAGGCCGGTCTCACGACGACATTCCAGACGTGGCCTCGTGGGTGGTTCCACATTCCGAAGGACCCCGATTTCCCGGTCCCCTCTTGATAAGAACCCGATGCCCGGACACCTCTTCGAACTCCACCCTGTGAATGAAGTCAACACGAAGGGGCAGTGACTCGCCCGTGCATCGTCGGGAAAAGACCCCCAGGTTCCAAATACCGCTCGACAAGTGGCCTGTCTCCCCGGGAACACCTCGAGAGGCAAGCGGAGTTCCATGCCTCAACCCAAGACGAGGCCTGACTCTCCTGTCCCAAGTCTGCAGGGACCTTGCGGTCGGAGTCTGAAGTCAGAGGAACCCTGAGGTTCCTGCCTCAACTGGAGATGAGGCCCTCTTCCAATGCACCAAACCCAGTGGAGTGCCGAGAGGCCCCTCCCACCTCCAGTTTCCCTGACTTCTCAGAGCCACCATGAGAAGCCCCCTGAGGTCACCTGCACAAGTCGAGGGACCCCAGGGTGTCCTGCCTCAACCCGAGAAAGACCTCGAGAGACCTTCTTCAACACGTCTCGAGGCCAGATTCCCCTACTGCCGTGAGCCGGCATATTGCATATTGAGTGCATATTGCATATTGCATATTGAGTGCAGCACTTTCCACAGCATCATCATTCAGGATCTGGAATAGCTCCACTGGAATTCTATCACTGCTGGGAGCCAGTGAGGAACTCCGCCCATGACAAAGGTCATGAGGAAGGAGGCTCGGCATACGCAAAGGCGGGATCGAGCTTCAGGAGTCCCCCTGGAAATTCTCGAGCATATACCCCAAAACCAGAGTCTGCCTACTTTCTGCTTGTGCTTGCACCTAAACCTCTGACTTTACGGGGGGCTCTCCCCCACTACCTCTCTCTGAAAAAAGAGTTAGCTTACAGTTCCAGTTAATAATTCCTGGGTGTGACAGTGTTTAACCTACAAACTCCTTTGGAAATCCTCTAGCCTGCCTGAATAGGTTTTCCGGCCACATGTGATTGTTCAGAGCCTCCCAACTGTGAGAGGCAGGAGATGTTCTAAACTGTCTAAACACAAATTCTTTTGAGTAGTTACAAGATTGATTAGAAATTGTATTGGTGAATGGTTTTTCACTTGTTGGGCCATTGTTTGCTGCTAAGTTTCCATATCCCTTACCTGCTGTGTCCCTGGCAGTGTATTGATTAATATAATTGGTGTAAGTAGTAGCTTTAATGTTTGTAACCTGGGACCCTTGAGTTAATTCTTTTTCTTGTTATAGCCCACCACACCTTTGCTCTGTAGGAATGCAACTTTATCTAATGCTTTTTTGGAGGGTGGCTCCTGACCAACCACCTTTAGAGAAAAATAAGGTTTCTGAAGAAAAGGTCTTAAAATGTTAACAGGCCTCCGGGCCAGAAGATGATGCAAATCACCTAAGCTTTTGCATATGATAAGTTTGCAGGAAGAAAGCCTGGTTTGCTGCAAGACTCTACCCCTTCCCCCATTATCCTCTATGCATAACTTAAGGTATAAAAACTACTTTGAAAAATAAAGTGCGGGCCTTGTTCACCGAAACTTGGTCTCACCATGTCGTTCTTTCTCTTACCTTCTGGCTGAATTATTCAGCCTCTTTTCGCCACTGAATTTCCTCACTGAGCTATCCTCATTCTATTACTCTTTATATCCTTAATTAACATTTAATTAAGCAGTGGTTTCCTGATCTTCGCCTACGCCGTCTCTCCTTCGAATACCCTGGATCAGCCGGGGCTGGTCCCCGGCACGCTACCATGGCTCGAGAGCAATGACGCGCTCGCCCTCGCCACTCGCATGGAGACCCGACTTCCCTGGCGCCCCACGAGAGGCTCACTGACCTCGCCGTCGTACCTCGTGAGAAAGCGCACACTGGGGCCGCCGCTCGAGAACAACCCCAAGACTCCCCCGTCATCGCGAGATGAGGGCCTTCGTCTCCTGCATGGCCTAGAGACCAATCTCGCTACCTCTCTCCAAAAGCCTCAGGAGGCTTGACTCCCTTTAGTCCACCCAGTGAGCTCCAAGAGATACCCGTCGCGACTCGAGAGCAGAGCGGGGTTCTTTGCTTCCACTCGAGATGGATGCCTGTCTCCCCGGGTGTGTCTGGAATGTAACCCCGAGATCCCTGTCGCCCCTGGAGAGGAACACTGGCTTCTGGACACAAGCCTAGATGAGGTCTATTGGCCCTGCAGTCACTCGAGAGAAATCCCCAGCTTTCCTTCGCAACTCGAATGGAAGATTGGACTTCCCTGGGCCTACACAAGAAGCATCCTGAATTCCCCGTCGTAATTCGAGAATCCTGCTACACCTCGAGAAAAACCACGTGGTTCCCCCGTCATCGCAAGATGTAGCCCTGTGCCGCTACAGCGTCTCAGCAGAAGTCCCACTTTAGGAATTGGAGTTCGAAACGGTACTTGTCACCCTTGATGCGACCCACAAAGTGCCCCGACATCCCGGTCTCCCTCGAGAGGAACACCGAAGTTTTCTGGCAACACTTCCTCTGAGCCTCTTCTACCCTCCTGATCTGGACAGGAGGGTCGACTCCCCTGCTTTGTCTGGAAGGGGTTCCCGGCCTTCCGGTCGCACCTCAGGATGAGGCCGGTCTCACGACGACATTCCAGACGTGGCCTCGTGGGTGGTTCCACATTCCGAAGGACCCCGATTTCCCGGTCCCCTCTTGATAAGAACCCGATGCCCGGACACCTCTTCGAACTCCACCCTGTGAATGAAGTCAACACGAAGGGGCAGTGACTCGCCCGTGCATCGTCGGGAAAAGACCCCAGGTTCCAAATACCGCTCGACAAGTGGCCTGTCTCCCCGGGAACACCTCGAGAGGCAAGCGGAGTTCCATGCCTCAACCCAAGACGAGGCCTGACTCTCCTGTCCCAAGTCTGCAGGGACCTTGCGGTCGGAGTCTGAAGTCAGAGGAACCCTGAGGTTCCTGCCTCAACTGGAGATGAGGCCCTCTTCCAATGCACCAAACCCAGTGGAGTGCCGAGAGGCCCCTCCCACCTCCAGTTTCCCTGACTTCTCAGAGCCACCATGAGAAGCCCCCTGAGGTCACCTGCACAAGTCGAGGGACCCCAGGGTGTCCTGCCTCAACCCGAGAAAGACCTCGAGAGACCTTCTTCAACACGTCTCGAGGCCAGATTCCCCTACTGCCGTGAGCCGGCATATTGCATATTGAGTGCATATTGCATATTGCATATTGAGTGCAGCACTTTCCACAGCATCATCATTCAGGATCTGGAATAGCTCCACTGGAATTCTATCACTGCTGGGAGCCAGTGAGGAACTCCGCCCATGACAAAGGTCATGAGGAAGGAGGCTCGGCATACGCAAAGGCGGGATCGAGCTTCAGGAGTCCCCCTGGAAATTCTCGAGCATATACCCCCAAAACCAGAGTCTGCCTACTTTCTGCTTGTGCTTGCACCTAAACCTCTGACTTTACGGGGGGCTCTCCCCACTACCTCTCTCTGAAAAAGAGTTAGCTTACAGTTCCAGTTAATAATTCCTGGGTGTGACAGTGTTTAACCTACAAACTCCTTTGGAAATCCTCTAGCCTGCCTGAATAGGTTTTTCCGGCCACATGTGATTGTTCAGAGCCTCCCAACTGTGAGAGGCAGGAGATGTTCTAAACTGTCTAAACACAAATTCTTTTGAGTAGTTACAAGATTGATTAGAAATTGTATTGGTGAATGGTTTTTCACTTGTTGGGCCATTGTTTGCTGCTAAGTTTCCATATCCCTTACCTGCTGTGTCCCTGGCAGTGTATTGATTAATATAATTGGTGTAAGTAGTAGCTTTAATGTTTGTAACCTGGGACCCTTGAGTTAATTCTTTTTCTTGTTATAGCCCACCACACCTTTGCTCTGTAGGAATGCAACTTTATCTAATGCTTTTTGGAGGGTGGCTCCTGACCAACCACCTTTAGAGAAAAATAAGGTTTCTGAAGAAAAGGTCTTAAAATGTTAACAGGCCTCCGGGCCAGAAGATGATGCAAATCACCTAAGCTTTTGCATATGATAAGTTTGCAGGAAGAAAGCCTGGTTTGCTGCAAGACTCTACCCCTTCCCCCATTATCCTCTATGCATAACTTAAGGTATAAAAACTACTTTGAAAAATAAAGTGCGGGCCTTGTTCACCGAAACTTGGTCTCACCATGTCGTTCTTTCTCTTACCTTCTGGCTGAATTATTCAGCCTCTTTTCGCCACTGAATTTCCTCACTGAGCTATCCTCATTCTATTACTCTTTATATCCTTAATTAACATTTAATTAAGCAGTGGTTTCCTGATCTTCGCCTACGCCGTCTCTCCTTCGAATACCCTGGATCAGCCGGGGCTGGTCCCCGGCACGCTACCATGGCTCGAGAGCAATGACACGCTCGCCCTCGCCACTCGCATGGAGACCCGACTTCCCTGGCGCCCCACGAGAGGCTCACTGACCTCGCCGTCGTACCTCGTGAGAAAGCGCACACTGGGGCCGCCGCTCGAGAACAACCCCAAGACTCCCCCGTCATCGCGAGATGAGGGCCTTCGTCTCCTGCATGGCCTAGAGACCAATCTCGCGACCTCTCTCCAAAAGCCTCAGGAGGCTTGACTCCCTTTAGTCCACCCAGTGAGCTCCAAGAGATACCCGTCGCGACTCGAGAGCAGAACGGGGTTCTTTGCTTCCACTCGAGATGGATGCCTGTCTCCCCGGGTGTGTCTGGAATGCAACCCCGAGATCCCTGTCGCCCCTGGAGAGGAACACTGGCTTCTGGACACAAGCCTAGATGAGGTCTATTGGCCCTGCAGTCACTCGAGAGAAATCCCCAGCTTTCCTTCGCAACTCGAATGGAAGATTGGACTTCCCTGGGCCTACACAAGAAGCATCCTGAATTCCCCGTCGTAATTCGAGAATCCTGCTACACCTCGAGAAAAACCACGTGGTTCCCCCGTCATCGCAAGATGTAGCCCTGTGCCGCCACAGCGTCTCAGGAGAAGTCCCACGTTAGGAATTGGAGTTCGAAACGGTACTTGTCACCCTTGATGCGACCCACAAAGTGCCCCGACATCCCGGTCTCCCTCGAGAGGAACACCGAAGTTTTCTGGCAACACTTCCTCTGAGCCTCTTCTACCCTCCTGATCTGGACAGGAGGGTCGACTCCCCTGCTTTGTCTGGAAGGGGTTCCCGGCCTTCCGGTCGCACCTCAGGATGAGGCCGGTCTCACGACGACATTCCAGACGTGGCCTCGTGGGTGGTTCCACATTCCGAAGGACCCCGATTTCCCGGTCCCCTCTTGATAAGAACCCGATGCCCGGACACCTCTTCGAACTCCACCCTGTGAATGAAGTCAACACGAAGGGGCAGTGACTCGCCCGTGCATCGTCGGGAAAAGACCCCCAGGTTCCAAATACCGCTCGACAAGTGGCCTGTCTCCCCGGGAACACCTCGAGAGGCAAGCGGAGTTCCATGCCTCAACCCAAGACGAGGCCTGACTCTCCTGTCCCAAGTCTGCAGGGACCTTGCGGTCGGAGTCTGAAGTCAGAGGAACCCTGAGGTTCCTGCCTCAACTGGAGATGAGGCCCTCTTCCAATGCACCAAACCCAGTGGAGTGCCGAGAGGCCCCTCCCACCTCCAGTTTCCCTGACTTCTCAGAGCCACCATGAGAAGCCCCCTGAGGTCACCTGCACAAGTCGAGGGACCCCAGGGTGTCCTGCCTCAACCCGAGAAAGACCTCGAGAGACCTTCTTCAACACGTCTCGAGGCCAGATTCCCCTACTATGACTTGAGAGTAAAGACGCGCTCCCCCTCGCCATTCGCATGGAGACCCGACTTCCTTGCCGCCCCACGAGAGGCTCACTGACCTCGCCGTCGTACCTCGCGAGAAACCGCACACTGGGGCCGCCGCTCGAGAACAACCCCGAGCCTCCCCCGTCATCGCGACTTGAGGGCCTTCGTCTCCTGTATGGCCTAGAGACCAGTCTCTCGACCTCTCTCCAAACGCCTCAGGAGGCTTGACTCCCTTTAGTCCACCCAGTGAGCTCCAAGAGATACCCGTCGCGACTCAAGAGCAGAGCGGGGTTCTTTGCTCCCACTCGAGATGGATGCCTGTCTCCCCGGGTGCGTCTGGAATGCAACCCCGAGATCCCTTTCGCCCCTGGAGAGGAACATTGGCTTCTGGACACAAGCCTAGATGAGTTCTATTGGCCCTGCAGTCACTCGAGAGCAATCCCCAGCTTTCCTTCGCAACTCGAATGGAAGATTGGACTTCCCTGGGCCAACACAAGAGGCATCCTGAATTCCCCGTCGTAACTCGAGAATCCCGCTGCAACTCGAGAAAATCCACGTGGTTCCCCCGTCATCGCAAGATGAAGCCCTTTCCCGCTACAGTGTCTCAGGAGAAGTCCCACGTTAGGTATTGGAGGTCGAAACGGTACTTGGCACCCTTGATGCGACCCACAAAGTGCCCCGACATCCCGGTCTCCCTCGAGAGGAACACCGAGGTTTTCCCGCACCACTTCCTCTGAGCCCCTTCTACCCTCCTGATCTGGACAGGAGGGTCGACTCCCCTGCTTTGTCTGGAAGGGGTTCCCGGCCTTCCGGTCGCACCTCAGGATGAGGCCGGTCTCACGACGACATTCCAGACGTGGCCTCGTGGGTGGTTCCACATTCCGAAGGACCCCGATTTCCCGGTCCCCTCTTGATAAGAACCCGATGCCCGGACACCTCTTCGAACTCCACCCTGTGAATGAAGTCAACACGAAGGGGCAGTGACTCGCCCGTGCATCGTCGGGAAAAGACCCCCAGGTTCCAAATACCGCTCGACAAGTGGCCTGTCTCCCCGGGAACACCTCGAGAGGCAAGCGGAGTTCCATGCCTCAACCCAAGACGAGGCCTGACTCTCCTGTCCCAAGTCTGCAGGGACCTTGCGGTCGGAGTCTGAAGTCAGAGGAACCCTGAGGTTCCTGCCTCAACTGGAGATGAGGCCCTCTTCCAATGCACCAAACCCAGTGGAGTGCCGAGAGGCCCCTCCCACCTCCAGTTTCCCTGACTTCTCAGAGCCACCATGAGAAGCCCCCTGAGGTCACCTGCACAAGTCGAGGGACCCCAGGGTGTCCTGCCTCAACCCGAGAAAGACCTCGAGAGACCTTCTTCAACACGTCTCGAGGCCAGATTCCCCTACTGCCGTGAGCCGGCATATTGCATATTGAGTGCATATTGCATATTGCATATTGAGTGCAGCACTTTCCACAGCATCATCCTTCAGGATCTGGAATAGCTCCACTGGAATTCTATCACTGCTGGGAGCCAGTGAGGAACTCCGCCCATGACAAAGGTCATGAGGAAGGAGGCTCGGCATACGCAAAGGCGGGATCGAGCTTCAGGAGTCCCCCTGGAAATTCTCGAGCATATACCCCCAAAACCAGAGTCTGCCTACTTTCTGCTTGTGCTTGCACCTAAACCTCTGACTTTACGGGGGGCTCTCCCCCACTACCACTCTCTGAAAAAGAGTTAGCTTACAGTTCCAGTTAATAATTCCTGGGTGTGACAGTGTTTAACCTACAAACTCCTTTGGAAATCCTCTAGCCTGCCTGAATAGGTTTTTCCGGCCACATGTGATTGTTCAGAGCCTCCCAACTGTGAGAGGCAGGAGATGTTCTAAACTGTCTAAACACAAATTCTTTTGAGTAGTTACAAGATTGATTAGAAATTGTATTGGTGAATGGTTTTTCACTTGTTGGGCCATTGTTTGCTGCTAAGTTTCCATATCCCTTACCTGCTGTGTCCCTGGCAGTGTATTGATTAATATAATTGGTGTAAGTAGTAGCTTTAATGTTTGTAACCTGGGACCCTTGAGTTAATTCTTTTTCTTGTTATAGCCCACCACACCTTTGCTCTGTAGGAATGCAACTTTATCTAATGCTTTTTTGGAGGGTGGCTCCTGACCAACCACCTTTAGAGAAAAATAAGGTTTCTGAAGAAAAGGTCTTAAAATGTTAACAGGCCTCCGGGCCAGAAGATGATGCAAATCACCTAAGCTTTTGCATATGATAAGTTTGCAGGAAGAAAGCCTGGTTTGCTGCAAGACTCTACCCCTTCCCCCATTATCCTCTATGCATAACTTAAGGTATAAAAACTACTTTGAAAAATAAAGTGCGGGCCTTGTTCACCGAAACTTGGTCTCACCATGTCGTTCTTTCTCTTACCTTCTGGCTGAATTATTCAGCCTCTTTTCGCCACTGAATTTCCTCACTGAGCTATCCTCATTCTATTACTCTTTATATCCTTAATTAACATTTAATTAAGCAGTGGTTTCCTGATCTTCGCCTACGCCGTCTCTCCTTCGAATACCCTGGATCAGCCGGGGCTGGTCCCCGGCACGCTACCATGGCTCGAGAGCAATGACGCGCTCGCCCTCGCCACTCGCATGGAGACCCGACTTCCCTGGCGCCCCACGAGAGGCTCACTGACCTCGCCGTCGTACCTCGTGAGAAAGCGCACACTGGGGCCGCCGCTCGAGAACAACCCCAAGACTCCCCCGTCATCGCGAGATGAGGGCCTTCGTCTCCTGCATGGCCTAGAGACCAATCTCGCGACCTCTCTCCAAAAGCCTCAGGAGGCTTGACTCCCTTTAGTCCACCCAGTGAGCTCCAAGAGATACCCGTCGCGACTCGAGAGCAGAGCGGGGTTCTTTGCTTCCACTCGAGATGGATGCCTGTCTCCCCGGGTGTGTCTGGAATGCAACCCCGAGATCCCTGTCGCCCCTGGAGAGGAACACTGGCTTCTGGACACAAGCCTAGATGAGGTCTATTGGCCCTGCAGTCACTCGAGAGAAATCCCCAGCTTTCCTTCGCAACTCGAATGGAAGATTGGACTTCCCTGGGCCTACACAAGAAGCATCCTGAATTCCCCGTCGTAATTCGAGAATCCTGCTACACCTCGAGAAAAACCACGTGGTTCCCCCGTCATCGCAAGATGTAGCCCTGTGCCGCTACAGCGTCTCAGGAGAAGTCCCACTTTAGGAATTGGAGTTCGAAACGGTACTTGTCACCCTTGATGCGACCCACAAAGTGCCCCGACATCCCGGTCTCCCTCGAGAGGAACACCGAAGTTTTCTGGCAACACTTCCTCTGAGCCTCTTCTACCCTCCTGATCTGGACAGGAGGGTCGACTCCCCTGCTTTGTCTGGAAGGGGTTCCCGGCCTTCCGGTCGCACCTCAGGATGAGGCCGGTCTCACGACGACATTCCAGACGTGGCCTCGTGGGTGGTTCCACATTCCGAAGGACCCCGATTTCCCGGTCCCCTCTTGATAAGAACCCGATGCCCGGACACCTCTTCGAACTCCACCCTGTGAATGAAGTCAACACGAAGGGGCAGTGACTCGCCCGTGCATCGTCGGGAAAAGACCCCCAGGTTCCAAATACCGCTCGACAAGTGGCCTGTCTCCCCGGGAACACCTCGAGAGGCAAGCGGAGTTCCATGCCTCAACCCAAGACGAGGCCTGACTCTCCTGTCCCAAGTCTGCAGGGACCTTGCGGTCGGAGTCTGAAGTCAGAGGAACCCTGAGGTTCCTGCCTCAACTGGAGATGAGGCCCTCTTCCAATGCACCAAACCCAGTGGAGTGCCGAGAGGCCCCTCCCACCTCCAGTTTCCCTGACTTCTCAGAGCCACCATGAGAAGCCCCCTGAGGTCACCTGCACAAGTCGAGGGACCCCAGGGTGTCCTGCCTCAACCTGAGAAAGACCTCGAGAGACCTTCTTCAACACGTCTCGAGGCCAGATTCCCCTACTGCCGTGAGCCGGCATATTGCATATTGAGTGCATATTGCATATTGCATATTGAGTGCAGCACTTTCCACAGCATCATCATTCAGGATCTGGAATAGCTCCACTGGAATTCTATCACTGCTGGGAGCCAGTGAGGAACTCCGCCCATGACAAAGGTCATGAGGAAGGAGGCTCGGCATACGCAAAGGCGGGATCGAGCTTCAGGAGTCCCCCTGGAAATTCTCGAGCATATACCCCCAAAACCAGAGTCTGCCTACTTTCTGCTTGTGCTTGCACCTAAACCTCTGACTTTACGGGGGCTCTCCCCCACTACCTCTCTCTGAAAAAGAGTTAGCTTACAGTTCCAGTTAATAATTCCTGGGTGTGACAGTGTTTAACCTACAAACTCCTTTGGAAATCCTCTAGCCTGCCTGAATAGGTTTTTCCGGCCACATGTGATTGTTCAGAGCCTCCCAACTGTGAGAGGCAGGAGATGTTCTAAACTGTCTAAACACAAATTCTTTTGAGTAGTTACAAGATTGATTAGAAATTGTATTGGTGAATGGTTTTTCACTTGTTGGGCCATTGTTTGCTGCTAAGTTTCCATATCCCTTACCTGCTGTGTCCCTGGCAGTGTATTGATTAATATAATTGGTGTAAGTAGTAGCTTTAATGTTTGTAACCTGGGACCCTTGAGTTAATTCTTTTTCTTGTTATAGCCCACCACACCTTTGCTCTGTAGGAATGCAACTTTATCTAATGCTTTTTTGGAGGGTGGCTCCTGACCAACCACCTTTAGAGAAAAATAAGGTTTCTGAAGAAAAGGTCTTAAAATGTTAACAGGCCTCCGGGCCAGAAGATGATGCAAATCACCTAAGCTTTTGCATATGATAAGTTTGCAGGAAGAAAGCCTGGTTTGCTGCAAGACTCTACCCCTTCCCCCATTATCCTCTATGCATAACTTAAGGTATAAAAACTACTTTGAAAAATAAAGTGCGGGCCTTGTTCACCGAAACTTGGTCTCACCATGTCGTTCTTTCTCTTACCTTCTGGCTGAATTATTCAGCCTCTTTTCGCCACTGAATTTCCTCACTGAGCTATCCTCATTCTATTACTCTTTATATCCTTAATTAACATTTAATTAAGCAGTGGTTTCCTGATCTTCGCCTACGCCGTCTCTCCTTCGAATACCCTGGATCAGCCGGGGCTGGTCCCCGGCACGCTACCATGGCTCGAGAGCAATGACGCGCTCGCCCTCGCCACTCGCATGGAGACCCGACTTCCCTGGCGCCCCACGAGAGGCTCACTGACCTCGCCGTCGTACCTCGTGAGAAAGCGCACACTGGGGCCGCCGCTCGAGAACAACCCCAAGACTCCCCCGTCATCGCGAGATGAGGGCCTTCGTCTCCTGCATGGCCTAGAGACCAATCTCGCGACCTCTCTCCAAAAGCCTCAGGAGGCTTGACTCCCTTTAGTCCACCCAGTGAGCTCCAAGAGATACCCGTCGCGACTCGAGAGCAGAGCGGGGTTCTTTGCTTCCACTCGAGATGGATGCCTGTCTCCCCGGGTGTGTCTGGAATGCAACCCCGAGATCCCTGTCGCCCCTGGAGAGGAACACTGGCTTCTGGACACAAGCCTAGATGAGGTCTATTGGCCCTGCAGTCACTCGAGAGCAATCCCCAGCTTTCCTTCGCAACTCGAATGGAAGATTGGACTTCCCTGGGCCTACACAAGAAGCATCCTGAATTCCCCGTCGTAATTCGAGAATCCTGCTACACCTCGAGAAAAACCACGTGGTTCCCCCGTCATCGCAAGATGTAGCCCTGTGCCGCTACAGCGTCTCAGGAGAAGTCCCACTTTAGGAATTGGAGTTCGAAACGGTACTTGTCACCCTTGATGCGACCCACAAAGTGCCCCGACATCCCGGTCTCCCTCGAGAGGAACACCGAAGTTTTCTGGCAACACTTCCTCTGAGCCTCTTCTACCCTCCTGATCTGGACAGGAGGGTCGACTCCCCTGCTTTGTCTGGAAGGGGTTCCCGGCCTTCCGGTCGCACCTCAGGATGAGGCCGGTCTCACGACGACATTCCAGACGTGGCCTCGTGGGTGGTTCCACATTCCGAAGGACCCCGATTTCCCGGTCCCCTCTTGATAAGAACCCGATGCCCGGACACCTCTTCGAACTCCACCCTGTGAATGAAGTCAACACGAAGGGGCAGTGACTCGCCCGTGCATCGTCGGGAAAAGACCCCCAGGTTCCAAATACCGCTCGACAAGTGGCCTGTCTCCCCGGGAACACCTCGAGAGGCAAGCGGAGTTCCATGCCTCAACCCAAGACGAGGCCTGACTCTCCTGTCCCAAGTCTGCAGGGACCTTGCGGTCGGAGTCTGAAGTCAGAGGAACCCTGAGGTTCCTGCCTCAACTGGAGATGAGGCCCTCTTCCAATGCACCAAACCCAGTGGAGTGCCGAGAGGCCCCTCCCACCTCCAGTTTCCCTGACTTCTCAGAGCCACCATGAGAAGCCCCCTGAGGTCACCTGCACAAGTCGAGGGACCCCAGGGTGTCCTGCCTCAACCCGAGAAAGACCTCGAGAGACCTTCTTCAACACGTCTCGAGGCCAGATTCCCTACTGCCGTGAGCCGGCATATTGCATATTGAGTGCATATTGCATATTGCATATTGAGTGCAGCACTTTCCACAGCATCATCATTCAGGATCTGGAATAGCTCCACTGGAATTCTATCACTGCTGGGAGCCAGTGAGGAACTCCGCCCATGACAAAGGTCATGAGGAAGGAGGCTCGGCATACGCAAAGGCGGGATCGAGCTTCAGGAGTCCCCCTGGAAATTCTCGAGCATATACCCCCAAAACCAGAGTCTGCCTACTTTCTGCTTGTGCTTGCACCTAAACCTCTGACTTTACGGGGGCTCTCCCCCACTACCTCTCTCTGAAAAAGAGTTAGCTTACAGTTCCAGTTAATAATTCCTGGGTGTGACAGTGTTTAACCTACAAACTCCTTTGGAAATCCTCTAGCCTGCCTGAATAGGTTTTTCCGGCCACATGTGATTGTTCAGAGCCTCCCAACTGTGAGAGGCAGGAGATGTTCTAAACTGTCTAAACACAAATTCTTTTGAGTAGTTACAAGATTGATTAGAAATTGTATTGGTGAATGGTTTTTCACTTGTTGGGCCATTGTTTGCTGCTAAGTTTCCATATCCCTTACCTGCTGTGTCCCTGGCAGTGTATTGATTAATATAATTGGTGTAAGTAGTAGCTTTAATGTTTGTAACCTGGGACCCTTGAGTTAATTCTTTTTCTTGTTATAGCCCACCACACCTTTGCTCTGTAGGAATGCAACTTTATCTAATGCTTTTTGGAGGGTGGCTCCTGACCAACCACCTTTAGAGAAAAATAAGGTTTCTGAAGAAAAGGTCTTAAAATGTTAACAGGCCTCCGGGCCAGAAGATGATGCAAATCACCTAAGCTTTTGCATATGATAAGTTTGCAGGAAGAAAGCCTGGTTTGCTGCAAGACTCTACCCCTTCCCCCATTATCCTCTATGCATAACTTAAGGTATAAAAACTACTTTGAAAAATAAAGTGCGGGCCTTGTTCACCGAAACTTGGTCTCACCATGTCGTTCTTTCTCTTACCTTCTGGCTGAATTATTCAGCCTCTTTTCGCCACTGAATTTCCTCACTGAGCTATCCTCATTCTATTACTCTTTATATCCTTAATTAACATTTAATTAAGCAGTGGTTTCCTGATCTTCGCCTACGCCGTCTCTCCTTCGAATACCCTGGATCAGCCGGGGCTGGTCCCCGGCACGCTACCATGGCTCGAGAGCAATGACGCGCTCGCCCTCGCCACTCGCATGGAGACCCGACTTCCCTGGCGCCCCACGAGAGGCTCACTGACCTCGCCGTCGTACCTCGTGAGAAAGCGCACACTGGGGCCGCCGCTCGAGAACAACCCCAAGACTCCCCCGTCATCGCGAGATGAGGGCCTTCGTCTCCTGCATGGCCTAGAGACCAATCTCGCGACCTCTCTCCAAAAGCCTCAGGAGGCTTGACTCCCTTTAGTCCACCCAGTGAGCTCCAAGAGATACCCGTCGCGACTCGAGAGCAGAGCGGGGTTCTTTGCTTCCACTCGAGATGGATGCCTGTCTCCCCGGGTGTGTCTGGAATGCAACCCCGAGATCCCTGTCGCCCCTGGAGAGGAACACTGGCTTCTGGACACAAGCCTAGATGAGGTCTATTGGCCCTGCAGTCACTCGAGAGAAATCCCCAGCTTTCCTTCGCAACTCGAATGGAAGATTGGACTTCCCTGGGCCTACACAAGAAGCATCCTGAATTCCCCGTCGTAATTCGAGAATCCTGCTACACCTCGAGAAAAACCACGTGGTTCCCCCGTCATCGCAAGATGTAGCCCTGTGCCGCTACAGCGTCTCAGGAGAAGTCCCACTTTAGGAATTGGAGTTCGAAACGGTACTTGTCACCCTTGATGCGACCCACAAAGTGCCCCGACATCCCGGTCTCCCTCGAGAGGAACACCGAAGTTTTCTGGCAACACTTCCTCTGAGCCTCTTCTACCCTCCTGATCTGGACAGGAGGGTCGACTCCCCTGCTTTGTCTGGAAGGGGTTCCCGGCCTTCCGGTCGCACCTCAGGATGAGGCCGGTCTCACGACGACATTCCAGACGTGGCCTCGTGGGTGGTTCCACATTCCGAAGGACCCCGATTTCCCGGTCCCCTCTTGATAAGAACCCGATGCCCGGACACCTCTTCGAACTCCACCCTGTGAATGAAGTCAACACGAAGGGGCAGTGACTCGCCCGTGCATCGTCGGGAAAAGACCCCAGGTTCCAAATACCGCTCGACAAGTGGCCTGTCTCCCCGGGAACACCTCGAGAGGCAAGCGGAGTTCCATGCCTCAACCCAAGACGAGGCCTGACTCTCCCGTCCCAAGTCTGCAGGGACCTTGCGGTCGGAGTCTGAAGTCAGAGGAACCCTGAGGTTCCTGCCTCAACTGGAGATGAGGCCCTCTTCCAATGCACCAAACCCAGTGGAGTGCCGAGAGGCCCCTCCCACCTCCAGTTTCCCTGACTTCTCAGAGCCACCATGAGAAGCCCCCTGAGGTCACCTGCACAAGTCGAGGGACCCCAGGGTGTCCTGCCTCAACCCGAGAAAGACCTCGAGAGACCTTCTTCAACACGTCTCGAGGCCAGATTCCCCTACTGCCGTGAGCCGGCATATTGCATATTGAGTGCATATTGCATATTGCATATTGAGTGCAGCACTTTCCACAGCATCATCATTCAGGATCTGGAATAGCTCCACTGGAATTCTATCACTGCTGGGAGCCAGTGAGGAACTCCGCCCATGACAAAGGTCATGAGGAAGGAGGCTCGGCATACGCAAAGGCGGGATCGAGCTTCAGGAGTCCCCCTGGAAATTCTCGAGCATATACCCCCAAAACCAGAGTCTGCCTACTTTCTGCTTGTGCTTGCACCTAAACCTCTGACTTTACGGGGGCTCTCCCCCACTACCTCTCTCTGAAAAAGAGTTAGCTTACAGTTCCAGTTAATAATTCCTGGGTGTGACAGTGTTTAACCTACAAACTCCTTTGGAAATCCTCTAGCCTGCCTGAATAGGTTTTTCCGGCCACATGTGATTGTTCAGAGCCTCCCAACTGTGAGAGGCAGGAGATGTTCTAAACTGTCTAAACACAAATTCTTTTGAGTAGTTACAAGATTGATTAGAAATTGTATTGGTGAATGGTTTTTCACTTGTTGGGCCATTGTTTGCTGCTAAGTTTCCATATCCCTTACCTGCTGTGTCCCTGGCAGTGTATTGATTAATATAATTGGTGTAAGTAGTAGCTTTAATGTTTGTAACCTGGGACCCTTGAGTTAATTCTTTTTCTTGTTATAGCCCACCACACCTTTGCTCTGTAGGAATGCAACTTTATCTAATGCTTTTTTGGAGGGTGGCTCCTGACCAACCACCTTTAGAGAAAAATAAGGTTTCTGAAGAAAAGGTCTTAAAATGTTAACAGGCCTCCGGGCCAGAAGATGATGCAAATCACCTAAGCTTTTGCATATGATAAGTTTGCAGGAAGAAAGCCTGGTTTGCTGCAAGACTCTACCCCTTCCCCCATTATCCTCTATGCATAACTTAAGGTATAAAAACTACTTTGAAAAATAAAGTGCGGGCCTTGTTCACCGAAACTTGGTCTCACCATGTCGTTCTTTCTCTTACCTTCTGGCTGAATTATTCAGCCTCTTTTCGCCACTGAATTTCCTCACTGAGCTATCCTCATTCTATTACTCTTTATATCCTTAATTAACATTTAATTAAGCAGTGGTTTCCTGATCTTCGCCTACGCCGTCTCTCCTTCGAATACCCTGGATCAGCCGGGGCTGGTCCCCGGCACACTACCATGGCTCGAGAGCAATGACGCGCTCGCCCTCGCCACTCGCATGGAGACCCGACTTCCCTGGCGCCCCACGAGAGGCTCACTGACCTCGCCGTCGTACCTCGTGAGAAAGCGCACACTGGGGCCGCCGCTCGAGAACAACCCCAAGACTCCCCCGTCATCGCGAGATGAGGGCCTTCGTCTCCTGCATGGCCTAGAGACCAATCTCGCGACCTCTCTCCAAAAGCCTCAGGAGGCTTGACTCCCTTTAGTCCACCCAGTGAGCTCCAAGAGATACCCGTCGCGACTCGAGAGCAGAGCGGGGTTCTTTGCTTCCACTCGAGATGGATGCCTGTCTCCCCGGGTGTGTCTGGAATGCAACCCCGAGATCCCTGTCGCCCCTGGAGAGGAACACTGGCTTCTGGACACAAGCCTAGATGAGGTCTATTGGCCCTGCAGTCACTCGAGAGAAATCCCCAGCTTTCCTTCGCAACTCGAATGGAAGATTGGACTTCCCTGGGCCTACACAAGAAGCATCCTGAATTCCCCGTCGTAATTCGAGAATCCTGCTACACCTCGAGAAAAACCACGTGGTTCCCCCGTCATCGCAAGATGTAGCCCTGTGCCGCTACAGCGTCTCAGGAGAAGTCCCACTTTAGGAATTGGAGTTCGAAACGGTACTTGTCACCCTTGATGCGACCCACAAAGTGCCCCGACATCCCGGTCTCCCTCGAGAGGAACACCGAAGTTTTCTGGCAACACTTCCTCTGAGCCTCTTCTACCCTCCTGATCTGGACAGGAGGGTCGACTCCCCTGCTTTGTCTGGAAGGGGTTCCCGGCCTTCCGGTCGCACCTCAGGATGAGGCCGGTCTCACGACGACATTCCAGACGTGGCCTCGTGGGTGGTTCCACATTCCGAAGGACCCCGATTTCCCGGTCCCCTCTTGATAAGAACCCGATGCCCGGACACCTCTTCGAACTCCACCCTGTGAATGAAGTCAACACGAAGGGGCAGTGACTCGCCCGTGCATCGTCGGGAAAAGACCCCCAGGTTCCAAATACCGCTCGACAAGTGGCCTGTCTCCCCGGGAACACCTCGAGAGGCAAGCGGAGTTCCATGCCTCAACCCAAGACGAGGCCTGACTCTCCTGTCCCAAGTCTGCAGGGACCTTGCGGTCGGAGTCTGAAGTCAGAGGAACCCTGAGGTTCCTGCCTCAACTGGAGATGAGGCCCTCTTCCAATGCACCAAACCCAGTGGAGTGCCGAGAGGCCCCTCCCACCTCCAGTTTCCCTGACTTCTCAGAGCCACCATGAGAAGCCCCCTGAGGTCACCTGCACAAGTCGAGGGACCCCAGGGTGTCCTGCCTCAACCCGAGAAAGACCTCGAGAGACCTTCTTCAACACGTCTCGAGGCCAGATTCCCCTACTATGACTTGAGAGTAAAGACGCGCTCCCCCTCGCCATTCGCATGGAGACCCGACTTCCTTGCCGCCCCACGAGAGGCTCACTGACCTCGCCGTCGTACCTCGCGAGAAACCGCACACTGGGGCCGCTGCTCGAGAACAACCCCGAGCCTCCCCCGTCATCGCGACTTGAGGGCCTTCGTCTCCTGTATGGCCTAGAGACCAGTCTCTCGACCTCTCTCCAAACGCCTCAGGAGGCTTGACTCCCTTTAGTCCACCCAGTGAGCTCCAAGAGATACCCGTCGCGACTCAAGAGCAGAGCGGGGTTCTTTGCTCCCACTCGAGATGGATGCCTGTCTCCCCGGGTGCGTCTGGAATGCAACCCCGAGATCCCTTTCGCCCCTGGAGAGGAACACTGGCTTCTGGACACAAGCCTAGATGAGGTCTATTGGCCCTGCAGTCACTCGAGAGAAATCCCCAGCTTTCCTTCGCAACTCGAATGGAAGATTGGACTTCCCTGGGCCTACACAAGAAGCATCCTGAATTCCCCGTCGTAATTCGAGAATCCTGCTACACCTCGAGAAAAACCACGTGGTTCCCCCGTCATCGCAAGATGTAGCCCTGTGCCGCTACAGCGTCTCAGGAGAAGTCCCACGTTAGGAATTGGAGTTCGAAACGGTACTTGTCACCCTTGATGCGACCCACAAAGTGCCCCGACATCCCGGTCTCCCTCGAGAGGAACACCGAAGTTTTCTGGCAACACTTCCTCTGAGCCTCTTCTACCCTCCTGATCTGGACAGGAGGGTCGACTCCCCTGCTTTGTCTGGAAGGGGTTCCCGGCCTTCCGGTCGCACCTCAGGATGAGGCCGGTCTCACGACGACATTCCAGACGTGGCCTCGTGGGTGGTTCCACATTCCGAAGGACCCCGATTTCCCGGTCCCCTCTTGATAAGAACCCGATGCCCGGACACCTCTTCGAACTCCACCCTGTGAATGAAGTCAACACGAAGGGGCAGTGACTCGCCCGTGCATCGTCGGGAAAAGACCCCCAGGTTCCAAATACCGCTCGACAAGTGGCCTGTCTCCCCGGGAACACCTCGAGAGGCAAGCGGAGTTCCATGCCTCAACCCAAGACGAGGCCTGACTCTCCTGTCCCAAGTCTGCAGGGACCTTGCGGTCGGAGTCTGAAGTCAGAGGAACCCTGAGGTTCCTGCCTCAACTGGAGATGAGGCCCTCTTCCAATGCACCAAACCCAGTGGAGTGCCGAGAGGCCCCTCCCACCTCCAGTTTCCCTGACTTCTCAGAGCCACCATGAGAAGCCCCCTGAGGTCACCTGCACAAGTCGAGGGACCCCAGGGTGTCCTGCCTCAACCCGAGAAAGACCTCGAGAGACCTTCTTCAACACGTCTCGAGGCCAGATTCCCCTACTGCCGTGAGCCGGCATATTGCATATTGAGTGCATATTGCATATTGCATATTGAGTGCAGCACTTTCCACAGCATCATCATTCAGGATCTGGAATAGCTCCACTGGAATTCTATCACTGCTGGGAGCCAGTGAGGAACTCCGCCCATGACAAAGGTCATGAGGAAGGAGGCTCGGCATACGCAAAGGCGGGATCGAGCTTCAGGAGTCCCCCTGGAAATTCTCGAGCATATACCCCCAAAACCAGAGTCTGCCTACTTTCTGCTTGTGCTTGCACCTAAACCTCTGACTTTACGGGGGGCTCTCCCCACTACCTCTCTCTGAAAAAGAGTTAGCTTACAGTTCCAGTTAATAATTCCTGGGTGTGACAGTGTTTAACCTACAAACTCCTTTGGAAATCCTCTAGCCTGCCTGAATAGGTTTTTCCGGCCACATGTGATTGTTCAGAGCCTCCCAACTGTGAGAGGCAGGAGATGTTCTAAACTGTCTAAACACAAATTCTTTTGAGTAGTTACAAGATTGATTAGAAATTGTATTGGTGAATGGTTTTTCACTTGTTGGGCCATTGTTTGCTGCTAAGTTTCCATATCCCTTACCTGCTGTGTCCCTGGCAGTGTATTGATTGATATAATTGGTGTAAGTAGTAGCTTTAATGTTTGTAACCTGGGACCCTTGAGTTAATTCTTTTTCTTGTTATAGCCCACCACACCTTTGCTCTGTAGGAATGCAACTTTATCTAATGCTTTTTTGGAGGGTGGCTCCTGACCAACCACCTTTAGAGAAAAATAAGGTTTCTGAAGAAAAGGTCTTAAAATGTTAACAGGCCTCCGGGCCAGAAGATGATGCAAATCACCTAAGCTTTTGCATATGATAAGTTTGCAGGAAGAAAGCCTGGTTTGCTGCAAGACTCTACCCCTTCCCCCATTATCCTCTATGCATAACTTAAGGTATAAAAACTACTTTGAAAAATAAAGTGCGGGCCTTGTTCACCGAAACTTGGTCTCACCATGTCGTTCTTTCTCTTACCTTCTGGCTGAATTATTCAGCCTCTTTTCGCCACTGAATTTCCTCACTGAGCTATCCTCATTCTATTACTCTTTATATCCTTAATTAACATTTAATTAAGCAGTGGTTTCCTGATCTTCGCCTACGCCGTCTCTCCTTCGAATACCCTGGATCAGCCGGGGCTGGTCCCCGGCACGCTACCATGGCTCGAGAGCAATGACGCGCTCGCCCTCGCCACTCGCATGGAGACCCGACTTCCCTGGCGCCCCACGAGAGGCTCACTGACCTCGCCGTCGTACCTCGTGAGAAAGCGCACACTGGGGCCGCCGCTCGAGAACAACCCCAAGACTCCCCCGTCATCGCGAGATGAGGGCCTTCGTCTCCTGCATGGCCTAGAGACCAATCTCGCGACCTCTCTCCAAAAGCCTCAGGAGGCTTGACTCCCTTTAGTCCACCCAGTGAGCTCCAAGAGATACCCGTCGCGACTCGAGAGCAGAGCGGGGTTCTTTGCTTCCACTCGAGATGGATGCCTGTCTCCCGGGTGTGTCTGGAATGCAACCCCGAGATCCCTGTCGCCCCTGGAGAGGAACACTGGCTTCTGGACACAAGCCTAGATGAGGTCTATTGGCCCTGCAGTCACTCGAGAGAAATCCCCAGCTTTCCTTCGCAACTCGAATGGAAGATTGGACTTCCCTGGGCCTACACAAGAAGCATCCTGAATTCCCCGTCGTAATTCGAGAATCCTGCTACACCTCGAGAAAAACCACGTGGTTCCCCCGTCATCGCAAGATGTAGCCCTGTGCCGCTACAGCGTCTCAGGAGAAGTCCCACTTTAGGAATTGGAGTTCGAAACGGTACTTGTCACCCTTGATGCGACCCACAAAGTGCCCCGACATCCCGGTCTCCCTCGAGAGGAACACCGAAGTTTTCTGGCAACACTTCCTCTGAGCCTCTTCTACCCTCCTGATCTGGACAGGAGGGTCGACTCCCCTGCTTTGTCTGGAAGGGGTTCCCGGCCTTCCGGTCGCACCTCAGGATGAGGCCGGTCTCACGACGACATTCCAGACGTGGCCTCGTGGGTGGTTCCACATTCCGAAGGACCCCGATTTCCCGGTCCCCTCTTGATAAGAACCCGATGCCCGGACACCTCTTCGAACTCCACCCTGTGAATGAAGTCAACACGAAGGGGCAGTGACTCGCCCGTGCATCGTCGGGAAAAGACCCCCAGGTTCCAAATACCGCTCGACAAGTGGCCTGTCTCCCCGGGAACACCTCGAGAGGCAAGCGGAGTTCCATGCCTCAACCCAAGACGAGGCCTGACTCTCCTGTCCCAAGTCTGCAGGGACCTTGCGGTCAGAGTCTGAAGTCAGAGGAACCCTGAGGTTCCTGCCTCAACTGGAGATGAGGCCCTCTTCCAATGCACCAAACCCAGTGGAGTGCCGAGAGGCCCCTCCCACCTCCAGTTTCCCTGACTTCTCAGAGCCACCATGAGAAGCCCCCTGAGGTCACCTGCACAAGTCGAGGGACCCCAGGGTGTCCTGCCTCAACCCGAGAAAGACCTCGAGAGACCTTCTTCAACACGTCTCGAGGCCAGATTCCCTACTGCCGTGAGCTGGCATATTGCATATTGAGTGCATATTGCATATTGCATATTGAGTGCAGCACTTTCCACAGCATCATCATTCAGGATCTGGAATAGCTCCACTGGAATTCTATCACTGCTGGGAGCCAGTGAGGAACTCCGCCCATGACAAAGGTCACGAGGAAGGAGGCTCGGCATACGCAAAGGCGGGATCGAGCTTCAGGAGTCCCCCTGGAAATTCTCGAGCATATACCCCCAAAACCAGAGTCTGCCTACTTTCTGCTTGTGCTTGCACCTAAACCTCTGACTTTACGGGGGGCTCTCCCCACTACCTCTCTCTGAAAAAAGAGTTAGCTTACAGTTCCAGTTAATAATTCCTGGGTGTGACAGTGTTTAACCTACAAACTCCTTTGGAAATCCTCTAGCCTGCCTGAATAGGTTTTTCCGGCCACATGTGATTGTTCAGAGCCTCCCAACTGTGAGAGGCAGGAGATGTTCTAAACTGTCTAAACACAAATTCTTTTGAGTAGTTACAAGATTGATTAGAAATTGTATTGGTGAATGGTTTTTCACTTGTTGGGCCATTGTTTGCTGCTAAGTTTCCATATCCCTTACCTGCTGTGTCCCTGGCAGTGTATTGATTGATATAATTGGTGTAAGTAGTAGCTTTAATGTTTGTAACCTGGGACCCTTGAGTTAATTCTTTTTCTTGTTATAGCCCACCACACCTTTGCTCTGTAGGAATGCAACTTTATCTAATGCTTTTTGGAGGGTGGCTCCTGACCAACCACCTTTAGAGAAAAATAAGGTTTCTGAAGAAAAGGTCTTAAAATGTTAACAGGCCTCCGGGCCAGAAGATGATGCAAATCACCTAAGCTTTTGCATATGATAAGTTTGCAGGAAGAAAGCCTGGTTTGCTGCAAGACTCTACCCCTTCCCCCATTATCCTCTATGCATAACTTAAGGTATAAAAACTACTTTGAAAAATAAAGTGCGGGCCTTGTTCACCGAAACTTGGTCTCACCATGTCGTTCTTTCTCTTACCTTCTGGCTGAATTATTCAGCCTCTTTTCGCCACTGAATTTCCTCACTGAGCTATCCTCATTCTATTACTCTTTATATCCTTAATTAACATTTAATTAAGCAGTGGTTTCCTGATCTTCGCCTACGCCGTCTCTCCTTCGAATACCCTGGATCAGCCGGGGCTGGTCCCCGGCACGCTACCATGGCTCGAGAGCAATGACGCGCTCGCCCTCGCCACTCGCATGGAGACCCGACTTCCCTGGCGCCCCACGAGAGGCTCACTGACCTCGCCGTCGTACCTCGTGAGAAAGCGCACACTGGGGCCGCCGCTCGAGAACAACCCCGAGACTCCCCCGTCATCGCGAGATGAGGGCCTGCGTCTCCTGCCTGGCCTAGAGACCAATCTCGCGACCTCTCTCCAAACGCCTCAGGAGGCTTGACTCCCTTTAGTCCACCCAGTGAGCTCCAAGAGATACCCGTCGCGATTCGAGAGCAGAGCGGGCTTCTTTGCTTCCACTCGAGATGAATGCCTGTCTCCCCGGGTGCGTCTGGAATGCAACCCCGAGATCCCTGTCGCCCCTGGAGAGGAACACTGGCTTCTGGACACAAGCCTAGATGAGGTCTATTGGCCCTGCAGTCACTCGAGAGAAATCCCCAGCTTTCCTTCGCAACTCGAATGGAAGATTGGACTTCCCTGGGCCTACACAAGAAGCATCCTGAATTCCCCGTCGTAATTCGAGAATCCTGCTACACCTCGAGAAAAACCACGTGGTTCCCCCGTCATCGCAAGATGTAGCCCTGTGCCGCTACAGCGTCTCAGGAGAAGTCCCACTTTAGGAATTGGAGTTCGAAACGGTACTTGTCACCCTTGATGCGACCCACAAAGTGCCCCGACATCCCGGTCTCCCTCGAGAGGAACACCGAAGTTTTCTGGCAACACTTCCTCTGAGCCTCTTCTACCCTCCTGATCTGGACAGGAGGGTCGACTCCCCTGCTTTGTCTGGAAGGGGTTCCCGGCCTTCCGGTCGCACCTCAGGATGAGGCCGGTCTCACGACGACATTCCAGACGTGGCCTCGTGGGTGGTTCCACATTCCGAAGGACCCCGATTTCCCGGTCCCCTCTTGATAAGAACCCGATGCCCGGACACCTCTTCGAACTCCACCCTGTGAATGAAGTCAACACGAAGGGGCAGTGACTCGCCCGTGCATCGTCGGGAAAAGACCCCCAGGTTCCAAATACCGCTCGACAAGTGGCCTGTCTCCCCGGGAACACCTCGAGAGGCAAGCGGAGTTCCATGCCTCAACCCAAGACGAGGCCTGACTCTCCTGTCCCAAGTCTGCAGGGACCTTGCGGTCAGAGTCTGAAGTCAGAGGAACCCTGAGGTTCCTGCCTCAACTGGAGATGAGGCCCTCTTCCAATGCACCAAACCCAGTGGAGTGCCGAGAGGCCCCTCCCACCTCCAGTTTCCCTGACTTCTCAGAGCCACCATGAGAAGCCCCCTGAGGTCACCTGCACAAGTCGAGGGACCCCAGGGTGTCCTGCCTCAACCCGAGAAAGACCTCGAGAGACCTTCTTCAACACGTCTCGAGGCCAGATTCCCCTACTATGACTTGAGAGTAAAGACGCGCTCCCCCTCGCCATTCGCATGGAGACCCGACTTCCTTGCCGCCCCACGAGAGGCTCACTGACCTCGCCGTCGTACCTCGCGAGAAACCGCACACTGGGGCCGCCGCTCGAGAACAACCCCGAGCCTCCCCCGTCATCGCGACTTGAGGGCCTTCGTCTCCTGTATGGCCTAGAGACCAGTCTCTCGACCTCTCTCCAAACGCCTCAGGAGGCTTGACTCCCTTTAGTCCACCCAGTGAGCTCCAAGAGATACCCGTCGCGACTCAAGAGCAGAGCGGGGTTCTTTGCTCCCACTCGAGATGGATGCCTGTCTCCCGGGTGCGTCTGGAATGCAACCCCGAGATCCCTTTCGCCCCTGGAGAGGAACATTGGCTTCTGGACACAAGCCTAGATGAGTTCTATTGGCCCTGCAGTCACTCGAGAGCAATCCCCAGCTTTCCTTCGCAACTCGAATGGAAGATTGGACTTCCCTGGGCCAACACAAGAGGCATCCTGAATTCCCCGTCGTAACTCGAGAATCCCGCTGCAACTCGAGAAAATCCACGTGGTTCCCCCGTCATCGCAAGATGAAGCCCTTTCCCGCTACAGTGTCTCAGGAGAAGTCCCACGTTAGGTATTGGAGGTCGAAACGGTACTTGGCACCCTTGATGCGACCCACAAAGTGCCCCGACATCCCGGTCTCCCTCAAGAGGAACACCGAGGTTTTCCCGCACCACTTCCTCTGAGCCCCTTCTACCCTCCTGATCTGGACAGGAGGGTCGACTCCCCTGCTTTGTCTGGAAGGGGTTCCCGGCCTTCCGGTCGCACCTCAGGATGAGGCCGGTCTCACGACGACATTCCAGACGTGGCCTCGTGGGTGGTTCCACATTCCGAAGGACCCCGATTTCCCGGTCCCCTCTTGATAAGAACCCGATGCCCGGACACCTCTTCGAACTCCACCCTGTGAATGAAGTCAACACGAAGGGGCAGTGACTCGCCCGTGCATCGTCGGGAAAAGACCCCCAGGTTCCAAATACCGCTCGACAAGTGGCCTGTCTCCCCGGGAACACCTCGAGAGGCAAGCGGAGTTCCATGCCTCAACCCAAGACGAGGCCTGACTCTCCTGTCCCAAGTCTGCAGGGACCTTGCGGTCGGAGTCTGAAGTCAGAGGAACCCTGAGGTTCCTGCCTCAACTGGAGATGAGGCCCTCTTCCAATGCACCAAACCCAGTGGAGTGCCGAGAGGCCCCTCCCACCTCCAGTTTCCCTGACTTCTCAGAGCCACCATGAGAAGCCCCCTGAGGTCACCTGCACAAGTCGAGGGACCCCAGGGTGTCCTGCCTCAACCCGAGAAAGACCTCGAGAGACCTTCTTCAACACGTCTCGAGGCCAGATTCCCCTACTGCCGTGAGCCGGCATATTGCATATTGAGTGCATATTGCATATTGCATATTGAGTGCAGCACTTTCCACAGCATCATCATTCAGGATCTGGAATAGCTCCACTGGAATTCTATCACTGCTGGGAGCCAGTGAGGAACTCCGCCCATGACAAAGGTCATGAGGAAGGAGGCTCGGCATACGCAAAGGCGGGATCGAGCTTCAGGAGTCCCCCTGGAAATTCTCGAGCATATACCCCCAAAACCAGAGTCTGCCTACTTTCTGCTTGTGCTTGCACCTAAACCTCTGACTTTACGGGGGCTCTCCCCCACTACCTCTCTCTGAAAAAGAGTTAGCTTACAGTTCCAGTTAATAATTCCTGGGTGTGACAGTGTTTAACCTACAAACTCCTTTGGAAATCCTCTAGCCTGCCTGAATAGGTTTTTCCGGCCACATGTGATTGTTCAGAGCCTCCCAACTGTGAGAGGCAGGAGATGTTCTAAACTGTCTAAACACAAATTCTTTTGAGTAGTTACAAGATTGATTAGAAATTGTATTGGTGAATGGTTTTTCACTTGTTGGGCCATTGTTTGCTGCTAAGTTTCCATATCCCTTACCTGCTGTGTCCCTGGCAGTGTATTGATTAATATAATTGGTGTAAGTAGTAGCTTTAATGTTTGTAACCTGGGACCCTTGAGTTAATTCTTTTTCTTGTTATAGCCCACCACACCTTTGCTCTGTAGGAATGCAACTTTATCTAATGCTTTTTTGGAGGGTGGCTCCTGACCAACCACCTTTAGAGAAAAATAAGGTTTCTGAAGAAAAGGTCTTAAAATGTTAACAGGCCTCCGGGCCAGAAGATGATGCAAATCACCTAAGCTTTTGCATATGATAAGTTTGCAGGAAGAAAGCCTGGTTTGCTGCAAGACTCTACCCCTTCCCCCATTATCCTCTATGCATAACTTAAGGTATAAAAACTACTTTGAAAAATAAAGTGCGGGCCTTGTTCACCGAAACTTGGTCTCACCATGTCGTTCTTTCTCTTACCTTCTGGCTGAATTATTCAGCCTCTTTTCGCCACTGAATTTCCTCACTGAGCTATCCTCATTCTATTACTCTTTATATCCTTAATTAACATTTAATTAAGCAGTGGTTTCCTGATCTTCGCCTACGCCGTCTCTCCTTCGAATACCCTGGATCAGCCGGGGCTGGTCCCCGGCACGCTACCATGGCTCGAGAGCAATGACGCGCTCGCCCTCGCCACTCGCATGGAGACCCGACTTCCCTGGCGCCCCACGAGAGGCTCACTGACCTCGCCGTCGTACCTCGTGAGAAAGCGCACACTGGGGCCGCCGCTCGAGAACAACCCCAAGACTCCCCCGTCATCGCGAGATGAGGGCCTTCGTCTCCTGCATGGCCTAGAGACCAATCTCGCGACCTCTCTCCAAAAGCCTCAGGAGGCTTGACTCCCTTTAGTCCACCCAGTGAGCTCCAAGAGATACCCGTCGCGACTCGAGAGCAGAGCGGGGTTCTTTGCTTCCACTCGAGATGGATGCCTGTCTCCCCGGGTGTGTCTGGAATGCAACCCCGAGATCCCTGTCGCCCCTGGAGAGGAACACTGGCTTCTGGACACAAGCCTAGATGAGGTCTATTGGCCCTGCAGTCACTCGAGAGAAATCCCCAGCTTTCCTTCGCAACTCGAATGGAAGATTGGACTTCCCTGGGCCTACACAAGAAGCATCCTGAATTCCCCGTCGTAATTCGAGAATCCTGCTACACCTCGAGAAAAACCACGTGGTTCCCCCGTCATCGCAAGATGTAGCCCTGTGCCGCTACAGCGTCTCAGGAGAAGTCCCACTTTAGGAATTGGAGTTCGAAACGGTACTTGTCACCCTTGATGCGACCCACAAAGTGCCCCGACATCCCGGTCTCCCTCGAGAGGAACACCGAAGTTTTCTGGCAACACTTCCTCTGAGCCTCTTCTACCCTCCTGATCTGGACAGGAGGGTCGACTCCCCTGCTTTGTCTGGAAGGGGTTCCCGGCCTTCCGGTCGCACCTCAGGATGAGGCCGGTCTCACGACGACATTCCAGACGTGGCCTCGTGGGTGGTTCCACATTCCGAAGGACCCCGATTTCCCGGTCCCCTCTTGATAAGAACCCGATGCCCGGACACCTCTTCGAACTCCACCCTGTGAATGAAGTCAACACGAAGGGGCAGTGACTCGCCCGTGCATCGTCGGGAAAAGACCCCCAGGTTCCACATACCGCTCGACAAGTGGCCTGTCTCCCCGGGAACACCTCGAGAGGCAAGCGGAGTTCCATGCCTCAACCCAAGACGAGGCCTGACTCTCCTGTCCCAAGTCTGCAGGGACCTTGCGGTCAGAGTCTGAAGTCAGAGGAACCCTGAGGTTCCTGCCTCAACTGGAGATGAGGCCCTCTTCCAATGCACCAAACCCAGTGGAGTGCCGAGAGGCCCCTCCCACCTCCAGTTTCCCTGACTTCTCAGAGCCACCATGAGAAGCCCCCTGAGGTCACCTGCACAAGTCGAGGGACCCCAGGGTGTCCTGCCTCAACCCGAGAAAGACCTCGAGAGACCTTCTTCAACACGTCTCGAGGCCAGATTCCCCTACTATGACTTGAGAGTAAAGACGCGCTCCCCCTCGCCATTCGCATGGAGACCCGACTTCCTTGCCGCCCCACGAGAGGCTCACTGACCTCGCCGTCGTACCTCGCGAGAAACCGCACACTGGGGCCGCCGCTCGAGAACAACCCCGAGCCTCCCCCGTCATCGCGACTTGAGGGCCTTCGTCTCCTGTATGGCCTAGAGACCAGTCTCTCGACCTCTCTCCAAACGCCTCAGGAGGCTTGACTCCCTTTAGTCCACCCAGTGAGCTCCAAGAGATACCCGTCGCGACTCAAGAGCAGAGCGGGGTTCTTTGCTCCCACTCGAGATGGATGCCTGTCTCCCCGGGTGCGTCTGGAATGCAACCCCGAGATCCCTTTCGCCCCTGGAGAGGAACATTGGCTTCTGGACACAAGCCTAGATGAGTTCTATTGGCCCTGCAGTCACTCGAGAGCAATCCCCAGCTTTCCTTCGCAACTCGAATGGAAGATTGGACTTCCCTGGGCCAACACAAGAGGCATCCTGAATTCCCCGTCGTAACTCGAGAATCCCGCTGCAACTCGAGAAAATCCACGTGGTTCCCCCGTCATCGCAAGATGAAGCCCTTTCCCGCTACAGTGTCTCAGGAGAAGTCCCACGTTAGGTATTGGAGGTCGAAACGGTACTTGGCACCCTTGATGCGACCCACAAAGTGCCCCGACATCCCGGTCTCCCTCAAGAGGAACACCGAGGTTTTCCCGCACCACTTCCTCTGAGCCCCTTCTACCCTCCTGATCTGGACAGGAGGGTCGACTCCCCTGCTTTGTCTGGAAGGGGTTCCCGGCCTTCCGGTCGCACCTCAGGATGAGGCCGGTCTCACGACGACATTCCAGACGTGGCCTCGTGGGTGGTTCCACATTCCGAAGGACCCCGATTTCCCGGTCCCCTCTTGATAAGAACCCGATGCCCGGACACCTCTTCGAACTCCACCCTGTGAATGAAGTCAACACGAAGGGGCAGTGACTCGCCCGTGCATCGTCGGGAAAAGACCCCCAGGTTCCAAATACCGCTCGACAAGTGGCCTGTCTCCCCGGGAACACCTCGAGAGGCAAGCGGAGTTCCATGCCTCAACCCAAGACGAGGCCTGACTCTCCTGTCCCAAGTCTGCAGGGACCTTGCGGTCGGAGTCTGAAGTCAGAGGAACCCTGAGGTTCCTGCCTCAACTGGAGATGAGGCCCTCTTCCAATGCACCAAACCCAGTGGAGTGCCGAGAGGCCCCTCCCACCTCCAGTTTCCCTGACTTCTCAGAGCCACCATGAGAAGCCCCCTGAGGTCACCTGCACAAGTCGAGGGACCCCAGGGTGTCCTGCCTCAACCCGAGAAAGACCTCGAGAGACCTTCTTCAACACGTCTCGAGGCCAGATTCCCCTACTGCCGTGAGCCGGCATATTGCATATTGAGTGCATATTGCATATTGCATATTGAGTGCAGCACTTTCCACAGCATCATCATTCAGGATCTGGAATAGCTCCACTGGAATTCTATCACTGCTGGGAGCCAGTGAGGAACTCCGCCCATGACAAAGGTCATGAGGAAGGAGGCTCGGCATACGCAAAGGCGGGATCGAGCTTCAGGAGTCCCCCTGGAAATTCTCGAGCATATACCCCCAAAACCAGAGTCTGCCTACTTTCTGCTTGTGCTTGCACCTAAACCTCTGACTTTACGGGGGGCTCTCCCCCACTACCTCTCTCTGAAAAAGAGTTAGCTTACAGTTCCAGTTAATAATTCCTGGGTGTGACAGTGTTTAACCTACAAACTCCTTTGGAAATCCTCTAGCCTGCCTGAATAGGTTTTTCCGGCCACATGTGATTGTTCAGAGCCTCCCAACTGTGAGAGGCAGGAGATGTTCTAAACTGTCTAAACACAAATTCTTTTGAGTAGTTACAAGATTGATTAGAAATTGTATTGGTGAATGGTTTTTCACTTGTTGGGCCATTGTTTGCTGCTAAGTTTCCATATCCCTTACCTGCTGTGTCCCTGGCAGTGTATTGATTAATATAATTGGTGTAAGTAGTAGCTTTAATGTTTGTAACCTGGGACCCTTGAGTTAATTCTTTTTCTTGTTATAGCCCACCACACCTTTGCTCTGTAGGAATGCAACTTTATCTAATGCTTTTTTGGAGGGTGGCTCCTGACCAACCACCTTTAGAGAAAAATAAGGTTTCTGAAGAAAAGGTCTTAAAATGTTAACAGGCCTCCGGGCCAGAAGATGATGCAAATCACCTAAGCTTTTGCATATGATAAGTTTGCAGGAAGAAAGCCTGGTTTGCTGCAAGACTCTACCCCTTCCCCCATTATCCTCTATGCATAACTTAAGGTATAAAAACTACTTTGAAAAATAAAGTGCGGGCCTTGTTCACCGAAACTTGGTCTCACCATGTCGTTCTTTCTCTTACCTTCTGGCTGAATTATTCAGCCTCTTTTCGCCACTGAATTTCCTCACTGAGCTATCCTCATTCTATTACTCTTTATATCCTTAATTAACATTTAATTAAGCAGTGGTTTCCTGATCTTCGCCTACGCCGTCTCTCCTTCGAATACCCTGGATCAGCCGGGGCTGGTCCCCGGCACGCTACCATGGCTCGAGAGCAATGACGCGCTCGCCCTCGCCACTCGCATGGAGACCCGACTTCCCTGGCGCCCCACGAGAGGCTCACTGACCTCGCCGTCGTACCTCGTGAGAAAGCGCACACTGGGGCCGCCGCTCGAGAACAACCCCAAGACTCCCCCGTCATCGCGAGATGAGGGCCTTCGTCTCCTGCATGGCCTAGAGACCAATCTCGCGACCTCTCTCCAAAAGCCTCAGGAGGCTTGACTCCCTTTAGTCCACCCAGTGAGCTCCAAGAGATACCCGTCGCGACTCGAGAGCAGAGCGGGGTTCTTTGCTTCCACTCGAGATGGATGCCTGTCTCCCCGGGTGTGTCTGGAATGCAACCCCGAGATCCCTGTCGCCCCTGGAGAGGAACACTGGCTTCTGGACACAAGCCTAGATGAGGTCTATTGGCCCTGCAGTCACTCGAGAGAAATCCCCAGCTTTCCTTCGCAACTCGAATGGAAGATTGGACTTCCCTGGGCCTACACAAGAAGCATCCTGAATTCCCCGTCGTAATTCGAGAATCCTGCTACACCTCGAGAAAAACCACGTGGTTCCCCCGTCATCGCAAGATGTAGCCCTGTGCCGCTACAGCGTCTCAGGAGAAGTCCCACTTTAGGAATTGGAGTTCGAAACGGTACTTGTCACCCTTGATGCGACCCACAAAGTGCCCCGACATCCCGGTCTCCCTCGAGAGGAACACCGAAGTTTTCTGGCAACACTTCCTCTGAGCCTCTTCTACCCTCCTGATCTGGACAGGAGGGTCGACTCCCCTGCTTTGTCTGGAAGGGGTTCCCGGCCTTCCGGTCGCACCTCAGGATGAGGCCGGTCTCACGACGACATTCCAGACGTGGCCTCGTGGGTGGTTCCACATTCCGAAGGACCCCGATTTCCCGGTCCCCTCTTGATAAGAACCCGATGCCCGGACACCTCTTCGAACTCCACCCTGTGAATGAAGTCAACACGAAGGGGCAGTGACTCGCCCGTGCATCGTCGGGAAAAGACCCCCAGGTTCCAAATACCGCTCGACAAGTGGCCTGTCTCCCCGGGAACACCTCGAGAGGCAAGCGGAGTTCCATGCCTCAACCCAAGACGAGGCCTGACTCTCCTGTCCCAAGTCTGCAGGGACCTTGCGGTCGGAGTCTGAAGTCAGAGGAACCCTGAGGTTCCTGCCTCAACTGGAGATGAGGCCCTCTTCCAATGCACCAAACCCAGTGGAGTGCCGAGAGGCCCCTCCCACCTCCAGTTTCCCTGACTTCTCAGAGCCACCATGAGAAGCCCCCTGAGGTCACCTGCACAAGTCGAGGGACCCCAGGGTGTCCTGCCTCAACCCGAGAAAGACCTCGAGAGACCTTCTTCAACACGTCTCGAGGCCAGATTCCCCTACTATGACTTGAGAGTAAAGACGCGCTCCCCCTCGCCATTCGCATGGAGACCCGACTTCCTTGCCGCCCCACGAGAGGCTCACTGACCTCGCCGTCGTACCTCGCGAGAAACCGCACACTGGGGCCGCCGCTCGAGAACAACCCCGAGCCTCCCCCGTCATCGCGACTTGAGGGCCTTCGTCTCCTGTATGGCCTAGAGACCAGTCTCTCGACCTCTCTCCAAACGCCTCAGGAGGCTTGACTCCCTTTAGTCCACCCAGTGAGCTCCAAGAGATACCCGTCGCGACTCAAGAGCAGAGCGGGGTTCTTTGCTCCCACTCGAGATGGATGCCTGTCTCCCCGGGTGCGTCTGGAATGCAACCCCGAGATCCCTTTCGCCCCTGGAGAGGAACATTGGCTTCTGGACACAAGCCTAGATGAGTTCTATTGGCCCTGCAGTCACTCGAGAGCAATCCCCAGCTTTCCTTCGCAACTCGAATGGAAGATTGGACTTCCCTGGGCCAACACAAGAGGCATCCTGAATTCCCCGTCGTAACTCGAGAATCCCGCTGCAACTCGAGAAAATCCACGTGGTTCCCCCGTCATCGCAAGATGAAGCCCTTTCCCGCTACAGTGTCTCAGGAGAAGTCCCACGTTAGGTATTGGAGGTCGAAACGGTACTTGGCACCCTTGATGCGACCCACAAAGTGCCCCGACATCCCGGTCTCCCTCAAGAGGAACACCGAGGTTTTCCCGCACCACTTCCTCTGAGCCCCTTCTACCCTCCTGATCTGGACAGGAGGGTCGACTCCCCTGCTTTGTCTGGAAGGGGTTCCCGGCCTTCCGGTCGCACCTCAGGATGAGGCCGGTCTCACGACGACATTCCAGACGTGGCCTCGTGGGTGGTTCCACATTCCGAAGGACCCCGATTTCCCGGTCCCCTCTTGATAAGAACCCGATGCCCGGACACCTCTTCGAACTCCACCCTGTGAATGAAGTCAACACGAAGGGGCAGTGACTCGCCCGTGCATCGTCGGGAAAAGACCCCCAGGTTCCAAATACCGCTCGACAAGTGGCCTGTCTCCCCGGGAACACCTCGAGAGGCAAGCGGAGTTCCATGCCTCAACCCAAGACGAGGCCTGACTCTCCTGTCCCAAGTCTGCAGGGACCTTGCGGTCGGAGTCTGAAGTCAGAGGAACCCTGAGGTTCCTGCCTCAACTGGAGATGAGGCCCTCTTCCAATGCACCAAACCCAGTGGAGTGCCGAGAGGCCCCTCCCACCTCCAGTTTCCCTGACTTCTCAGAGCCACCATGAGAAGCCCCCTGAGGTCACCTGCACAAGTCGAGGGACCCCAGGGTGTCCTGCCTCAACCCGAGAAAGACCTCGAGAGACCTTCTTCAACACGTCTCGAGGCCAGATTCCCCTACTGCCGTGAGCCGGCATATTGCATATTGAGTGCATATTGCATATTGCATATTGAGTGCAGCACTTTCCACAGCATCATCATTCAGGATCTGGAATAGCTCCACTGGAATTCTATCACTGCTGGGAGCCAGTGAGGAACTCCGCCCATGACAAAGGTCATGAGGAAGGAGGCTCGGCATACGCAAAGGCGGGATCGAGCTTCAGGAGTCCCCCTGGAAATTCTCGAGCATATACCCCCAAAACCAGAGTCTGCCTACTTTCTGCTTGTGCTTGCACCTAAACCTCTGACTTTACGGGGGCTCTCCCCCACTACCTCTCTCTGAAAAAAGAGTTAGCTTACAGTTCCAGTTAATAATTCCTGGGTGTGACAGTGTTTAACCTACAAACTCCTTTGGAAATCCTCTAGCCTGCCTGAATAGGTTTTTCCGGCCACATGTGATTGTTCAGAGCCTCCCAACTGTGAGAGGCAGGAGATGTTCTAAACTGTCTAAACACAAATTCTTTTGAGTAGTTACAAGATTGATTAGAAATTGTATTGGTGAATGGTTTTTCACTTGTTGGGCCATTGTTTGCTGCTAAGTTTCCATATCCCTTACCTGCTGTGTCCCTGGCAGTGTATTGATTAATATAATTGGTGTAAGTAGTAGCTTTAATGTTTGTAACCTGGGACCCTTGAGTTAATTCTTTTTCTTGTTATAGCCCACCACACCTTTGCTCTGTAGGAATGCAACTTTATCTAATGCTTTTTTGGAGGGTGGCTCCTGACCAACCACCTTTAGAGAAAAATAAGGTTTCTGAAGAAAAGGTCTTAAAATGTTAACAGGCCTCCGGGCCAGAAGATGATGCAAATCACCTAAGCTTTTGCATATGATAAGTTTGCAGGAAGAAAGCCTGGTTTGCTGCAAGACTCTACCCCTTCCCCCATTATCCTCTATGCATAACTTAAGGTATAAAAACTACTTTGAAAAATAAAGTGCGGGCCTTGTTCACCGAAACTTGGTCTCACCATGTCGTTCTTTCTCTTACCTTCTGGCTGAATTATTCAGCCTCTTTTCGCCACTGAATTTCCTCACTGAGCTATCCTCATTCTATTACTCTTTATATCCTTAATTAACATTTAATTAAGCAGTGGTTTCCTGATCTTCGCCTACGCCGTCTCTCCTTCGAATACCCTGGATCAGCCGGGGCTGGTCCCCGGCACGCTACCATGGCTCGAGAGCAATGACGCGCTCGCCCTCGCCACTCGCATGGAGACCCGACTTCCCTGGCGCCCCACGAGAGGCTCACTGACCTCGCCGTCGTACCTCGTGAGAAAGCGCACACTGGGGCCGCCGCTCGAGAACAACCCCAAGACTCCCCCGTCATCGCGAGATGAGGGCCTTCGTCTCCTGCATGGCCTAGAGACCAATCTCGCGACCTCTCTCCAAAAGCCTCAGGAGGCTTGACTCCCTTTAGTCCACCCAGTGAGCTCCAAGAGATACCCGTCGCGACTCGAGAGCAGAGCGGGGTTCTTTGCTTCCACTCGAGATGGATGCCTGTCTCCCGGGTGTGTCTGGAATGCAACCCCGAGATCCCTGTCGCCCCTGGAGAGGAACACTGGCTTCTGGACACAAGCCTAGATGAGGTCTATTGGCCCTGCAGTCACTCGAGAGAAATCCCCAGCTTTCCTTCGCAACTCGAATGGAAGATTGGACTTCCCTGGGCCTACACAAGAAGCATCCTGAATTCCCCGTCGTAATTCGAGAATCCTGCTACACCTCGAGAAAAACCACGTGGTTCCCCCGTCATCGCAAGATGTAGCCCTGTGCCGCTACAGCGTCTCAGGAGAAGTCCCACTTTAGGAATTGGAGTTCGAAACGGTACTTGTCACCCTTGATGCGACCCACAAAGTGCCCCGACATCCCGGTCTCCCTCGAGAGGAACACCGAAGTTTTCTGGCAACACTTCCTCTGAGCCTCTTCTACCCTCCTGATCTGGACAGGAGGGTCGACTCCCCTGCTTTGTCTGGAAGGGGTTCCCGGCCTTCCGGTCGCACCTCAGGATGAGGCCGGTCTCACGACGACATTCCAGACGTGGCCTCGTGGGTGGTTCCACATTCCGAAGGACCCCGATTTCCCGGTCCCCTCTTGATAAGAACCCGATGCCCGGACACCTCTTCGAACTCCACCCTGTGAATGAAGTCAACACGAAGGGGCAGTGACTCGCCCGTGCATCGTCGGGAAAAGACCCCCAGGTTCCAAATACCGCTCGACAAGTGGCCTGTCTCCCCGGGAACACCTCGAGAGGCAAGCGGAGTTCCATGCCTCAACCCAAGACGAGGCCTGACTCTCCTGTCCCAAGTCTGCAGGGACCTTGCGGTCGGAGTCTGAAGTCAGAGGAACCCTGAGGTTCCTGCCTCAACTGGAGATGAGGCCCTCTTCCAATGCACCAAACCCAGTGGAGTGCCGAGAGGCCCCTCCCACCTCCAGTTTCCCTGACTTCTCAGAGCCACCATGAGAAGCCCCCTGAGGTCACCTGCACAAGTCGAGGGACCCCAGGGTGTCCTGCCTCAACCCGAGAAAGACCTCGAGAGACCTTCTTCAACACGTCTCGAGGCCAGATTCCCCTACTGCCGTGAGCCGGCATATTGCATATTGAGTGCATATTGCATATTGCATATTGAGTGCAGCACTTTCCACAGCATCATCATTCAGGATCTGGAATAGCTCCACTGGAATTCTATCACTGCTGGGAGCCAGTGAGGAACTCCGCCCATGACAAAGGTCATGAGGAAGGAGGCTCGGCATACGCAAAGGCGGGATCGAGCTTCAGGAGTCCCCCTGGAAATTCTCGAGCATATACCCCCAAAACCAGAGTCTGCCTACTTTCTGCTTGTGCTTGCACCTAAACCTCTGACTTTACGGGGGGCTCTCCCCCACTACCTCTCTCTGAAAAAAGAGTTAGCTTACAGTTCCAGTTAATAATTCCTGGGTGTGACAGTGTTTAACCTACAAACTCCTTTGGAAATCCTCTAGCCTGCCTGAATAGGTTTTTCCGGCCACATGTGATTGTTCAGAGCCTCCCAACTGTGAGAGGCAGGAGATGTTCTAAACTGTCTAAACACAAATTCTTTTGAGTAGTTACAAGATTGATTAGAAATTGTATTGGTGAATGGTTTTTCACTTGTTGGGCCATTGTTTGCTGCTAAGTTTCCATATCCCTTACCTGCTGTGTCCCTGGCAGTGTATTGATTAATATAATTGGTGTAAGTAGTAGCTTTAATGTTTGTAACCTGGGACCCTTGAGTTAATTCTTTTTCTTGTTATAGCCCACCACACCTTTGCTCTGTAGGAATGCAACTTTATCTAATGCTTTTTGGAGGGTGGCTCCTGACCAACCACCTTTAGAGAAAAATAAGGTTTCTGAAGAAAAGGTCTTAAAATGTTAACAGGCCTCCGGGCCAGAAGATGATGCAAATCACCTAAGCTTTTGCATATGATAAGTTTGCAGGAAGAAAGCCTGGTTTGCTGCAAGACTCTACCCCTTCCCCATTATCCTCTATGCATAACTTAAGGTATAAAAACTACTTTGAAAAATAAAGTGCGGGCCTTGTTCACCGAAACTTGGTCTCACCATGTCGTTCTTTCTCTTACCTTCTGGCTGAATTATTCAGCCTCTTTTCGCCACTGAATTTCCTCACTGAGCTATCCTCATTCTATTACTCTTTATATCCTTAATTAACATTTAATTAAGCAGTGGTTTCCTGATCTTCGCCTACGCCGTCTCTCCTTCGAATACCCTGGATCAGCCGGGGCTGGTCCCCGGCACGCTACCATGGCTCGAGAGCAATGACGCGCTCGCCCTCGCCACTCGCATGGAGACCCGACTTCCCTGGCGCCCCACGAGAGGCTCACTGACCTCGCCGTCGTACCTCGTGAGAAAGCGCACACTGGGGCCGCCGCTCGAGAACAACCCCAAGACTCCCCCGTCATCGCGAGATGAGGGCCTTCGTCTCCTGCATGGCCTAGAGACCAATCTCGCGACCTCTCTCCAAAGCCTCAGGAGGCTTGACTCCCTTTAGTCCACCCAGTGAGCTCCAAGAGATACCCGTCGCGACTCGAGAGCAGAGCGGGGTTCTTTGCTTCCACTCGAGATGGATGCCTGTCTCCCCGGGTGTGTCTGGAATGCAACCCCGAGATCCCTGTCGCCCCTGGAGAGGAACACTGGCTTCTGGACACAAGCCTAGATGAGGTCTATTGGCCCTGCAGTCACTCGAGAGAAATCCCCAGCTTTCCTTCGCAACTCGAATGGAAGATTGGACTTCCCTGGGCCTACACAAGAAGCATACTGAATTCCCCGTCGTAATTCGAGAATCCTGCTACACCTCGAGAAAAACCACGTGGTTCCCCCGTCATCGCAAGATGTAGCCCTGTGCCGCTACAGCGTCTCAGGAGAAGTCCCACTTTAGGAATTGGAGTTCGAAACGGTATTTGTCACCCTTGATGCGACCCACAAAGTGCCCCGACATCCCGGTCTCCCTCGAGAGGAACACCGAAGTTTTCTGGCAACACTTCCTCTGAGCCTCTTCTACCCTCCTGATCTGGACAGGAGGGTCGACTCCCCTGCTTTGTCTGGAAGGGGTTCCCGGCCTTCCGGTCGCACCTCAGGATGAGGCCGGTCTCACGACGACATTCCAGACGTGGCCTCGTGGGTGGTTCCACATTCCGAAGGACCCCGATTTCCCGGTCCCCTCTTGATAAGAACCCGATGCCCGGACACCTCTTCGAACTCCACCCTGTGAATGAAGTCAACACGAAGGGGCAGTGACTCGCCCGTGCATCGTCGGGAAAAGACCCCCAGGTTCCAAATACCGCTCGACAAGTGGCCTGTCTCCCCGGGAACACCTCGAGAGGCAAGCGGAGTTCCATGCCTCAACCCAAGACGAGGCCTGACTCTCCTGTCCCAAGTCTGCAGGGACCTTGCGGTCGGAGTCTGAAGTCAGAGGAACCCTGAGGTTCCTGCCTCAACTGGAGATGAGGCCCTCTTCCAATGCACCAAACCCAGTGGAGTGCCGAGAGGCCCCTCCCACCTCCAGTTTCCCTGACTTCTCAGAGCCACCATGAGAAGCCCCCTGAGGTCACCTGCACAAGTCGAGGGACCCCAGGGTGTCCTGCCTCAACCCGAGAAAGACCTCGAGAGACCTTCTTCAACACGTCTCGAGGCCAGATTCCCCTACTGCCGTGAGCCGGCATATTGCATATTGAGTGCATATTGCATATTGCATATTGAGTGCAGCACTTTCCACAGCATCATCATTCAGGATCTGGAATAGCTCCACTGGAATTCTATCACTGCTGGGAGCCAGTGAGGAACTCCGCCCATGACAAAGGTCATGAGGAAGGAGGCTCGGCATACGCAAAGGCGGGATCGAGCTTCAGGAGTCCCCCTGGAAATTCTCGAGCATATACCCCCAAAACCAGAGTCTGCCTACTTTCTGCTTGTGCTTGCACCTAAACCTCTGACTTTACGGGGGCTCTCCCCCACTACCTCTCTCTGAAAAAAGAGTTAGCTTACAGTTCCAGTTAATAATTCCTGGGTGTGACAGTGTTTAACCTACAAACTCCTTTGGAAATCCTCTAGCCTGCCTGAATAGGTTTTTCCGGCCACATGTGATTGTTCAGAGCCTCCCAACTGTGAGAGGCAGGAGATGTTCTAAACTGTCTAAACACAAATTCTTTTGAGTAGTTACAAGATTGATTAGAAATTGTATTGGTGAATGGTTTTTCACTTGTTGGGCCATTGTTTGCTGCTAAGTTTCCATATCCCTTACCTGCTGTGTCCCTGGCAGTGTATTGATTAATATAATTGGTGTAAGTAGTAGCTTTAATGTTTGTAACCTGGGACCCTTGAGTTAATTCTTTTTCTTGTTATAGCCCACCACACCTTTGCTCTGTAGGAATGCAACTTTATCTAATGCTTTTTTGGAGGGTGGCTCCTGACCAACCACCTTTAGAGAAAAATAAGGTTTCTGAAGAAAAGGTCTTAAAATGTTAACAGGCCTCCGGGCCAGAAGATGATGCAAATCACCTAAGCTTTTGCATATGATAAGTTTGCAGGAAGAAAGCCTGGTTTGCTGCAAGACTCTACCCCTTCCCCCATTATCCTCTATGCATAACTTAAGGTATAAAAACTACTTTGAAAAATAAAGTGCGGGCCTTGTTCACTGAAACTTGGTCTCACCATGTCGTTCTTTCTCTTACCTTCTGGCTGAATTATTCAGCCTCTTTTCGCCACTGAATTTCCTCACTGAGCTATCCTCATTCTATTACTCTTTATATCCTTAATTAACATTTAATTAAGCAGTGGTTTCCTGATCTTCGCCTACGCCGTCTCTCCTTCGAATACCCTGGATCAGCCGGGGCTGGTCCCCGGCACGCTACCATGGCTCGAGAGCAATGACGCGCTCGCCCTCGCCACTCGCATGGAGACCCGACTTCCCTGGCGCCCCACGAGAGGCTCACTGACCTCGCCGTCGTACCTCGTGAGAAAGCGCACACTGGGGCCGCCGCTCGAGAACAACCCCAAGACTCCCCCGTCATCGCGAGATGAGGGCCTTCGTCTCCTGCATGGCCTAGAGACCAATCTCGCGACCTCTCTCCAAAAGCCTCAGGAGGCTTGACTCCCTTTAGTCCACCCAGTGAGCTCCAAGAGATACCCGTCGCGACTCGAGAGCAGAGCGGGGTTCTTTGCTTCCACTCGAGATGGATGCCTGTCTCCCCGGGTGTGTCTGGAATGCAACCCCGAGATCCCTGTCGCCCCTGGAGAGGAACACTGGCTTCTGGACACAAGCCTAGATGAGGTCTATTGGCCCTGCAGTCACTCGAGAGAAATCCCCAGCTTTCCTTCGCAACTCGAATGGAAGATTGGACTTCCCTGGGCCTACACAAGAAGCATCCTGAATTCCCCGTCGTAATTCGAGAATCCTGCTACACCTCGAGAAAAACCACGTGGTTCCCCCGTCATCGCAAGATGTAGCCCTGTGCCGCTACAGCGTCTCAGGAGAAGTCCCACTTTAGGAATTGGAGTTCGAAACGGTACTTGTCACCCTTGATGCGACCCACAAAGTGCCCCGACATCCCGGTCTCCCTCGAGAGGAACACCGAAGTTTTCTGGCAACACTTCCTCTGAGCCTCTTCTACCCTCCTGATCTGGACAGGAGGGTCGACTCCCCTGCTTTGTCTGGAAGGGGTTCCCGGCCTTCCGGTCGCACCTCAGGATGAGGCCGGTCTCACGACGACATTCCAGACGTGGCCTCGTGGGTGGTTCCACATTCCGAAGGACCCCGATTTCCCGGTCCCCTCTTGATAAGAACCCGATGCCCGGACACCTCTTCGAACTCCACCCTGTGAATGAAGTCAACACGAAGGGGCAGTGACTCGCCCGTGCATCGTCGGGAAAAGACCCCCAGGTTCCAAATACCGCTCGACAAGTGGCCTGTCTCCCCGGGAACACCTCGAGAGGCAAGCGGAGTTCCATGCCTCAACCCAAGACGAGGCCTGACTCTCCTGTCCCAAGTCTGCAGGGACCTTGCGGTCGGAGTCTGAAGTCAGAGGAACCCTGAGGTTCCTGCCTCAACTGGAGATGAGGCCCTCTTCCAATGCACCAAACCCAGTGGAGTGCCGAGAGGCCCCTCCCACCTCCAGTTTCCCTGACTTCTCAGAGCCACCATGAGAAGCCCCCTGAGGTCACCTGCACAAGTCGAGGGACCCCAGGGTGTCCTGCCTCAACCCGAGAAAGACCTCGAGAGACCTTCTTCAACACGTCTCGAGGCCAGATTCCCCTACTATGACTTGAGAGTAAAGACGCGCTCCCCCTCGCCATTCGCATGGAGACCCGACTTCCTTGCCGCCCCACGAGAGGCTCACTGACCTCGCCGTCGTACCTCGCGAGAAACCGCACACTGGGGCCGCCGCTCGAGAACAACCCCGAGCCTCCCCCGTCATCGCGACTTGAGGGCCTTCGTCTCCTGTATGGCCTAGAGACCAGTCTCTCGACCTCTCTCCAAACGCCTCAGGAGGCTTGACTCCCTTTAGTCCACCCAGTGAGCTCCAAGAGATACCCGTCGCGACTCAAGAGCAGAGCGGGGTTCTTTGCTCCCACTCGAGATGGATGCCTGTCTCCCGGGTGCGTCTGGAATGCAACCCCGAGATCCCTTTCGCCCCTGGAGAGGAACATTGGCTTCTGGACACAAGCCTAGATGAGTTCTATTGGCCCTGCAGTCACTCGAGAGCAATCCCCAGCTTTCCTTCGCAACTCGAATGGAAGATTGGACTTCCCTGGGCCAACACAAGAGGCATCCTGAATTCCCCGTCGTAACTCGAGAATCCCGCTGCAACTCGAGAAAATCCACGTGGTTCCCCCGTCATCGCAAGATGAAGCCCTTTCCCGCTACAGTGTCTCAGGAGAAGTCCCACGTTAGGTATTGGAGGTCGAAACGGTACTTGGCACCCTTGATGCGACCCACAAAGTGCCCCGACATCCCGGTCTCCCTCAAGAGGAACACCGAGGTTTTCCCGCACCACTTCCTCTGAGCCCCTTCTACCCTCCTGATCTGGACAGGAGGGTCGACTCCCCTGCTTTGTCTGGAAGGGGTTCCCGGCCTTCCGGTCGCACCTCAGGATGAGGCCGGTCTCACGACGACATTCCAGACGTGGCCTCGTGGGTGGTTCCACATTCCGAAGGACCCCGATTTCCCGGTCCCCTCTTGATAAGAACCCGATGCCCGGACACCTCTTCGAACTCCACCCTGTGAATGAAGTCAACACGAAGGGGCAGTGACTCGCCCGTGCATCGTCGGGAAAAGACCCCCAGGTTCCAAATACCGCTCGACAAGTGGCCTGTCTCCCCGGGAACACCTCGAGAGGCAAGCGGAGTTCCATGCCTCAACCCAAGACGAGGCCTGACTCTCCTGTCCCAAGTCTGCAGGGACCTTGCGGTCGGAGTCTGAAGTCAGAGGAACCCTGAGGTTCCTGCCTCAACTGGAGATGAGGCCCTCTTCCAATGCACCAAACCCAGTGGAGTGCCGAGAGGCCCCTCCCACCTCCAGTTTCCCTGACTTCTCAGAGCCACCATGAGAAGCCCCCTGAGGTCACCTGCACAAGTCGAGGGACCCCAGGGTGTCCTGCCTCAACCCGAGAAAGACCTCGAGAGACCTTCTTCAACACGTCTCGAGGCCAGATTCCCCTACTGCCGTGAGCCGGCATATTGCATATTGAGTGCATATTGCATATTGCATATTGAGTGCAGCACTTTCCACAGCATCATCATTCAGGATCTGGAATAGCTCCACTGGAATTCTATCACTGCTGGGAGCCAGTGAGGAACTCCGCCCATGACAAAGGTCATGAGGAAGGAGGCTCGGCATACGCAAAGGCGGGATCGAGCTTCAGGAGTCCCCCTGGAAATTCTCGAGCATATACCCCCAAAACCAGAGTCTGCCTACTTTCTGCTTGTGCTTGCACCTAAACCTCTGACTTTACGGGGGCTCTCCCCCACTACCTCTCTCTGAAAAAAGAGTTAGCTTACAGTTCCAGTTAATAATTCCTGGGTGTGACAGTGTTTAACCTACAAACTCCTTTGGAAATCCTCTAGCCTGCCTGAATAGGTTTTTCCGGCCACATGTGATTGTTCAGAGCCTCCCAACTGTGAGAGGCAGGAGATGTTCTAAACTGTCTAAACACAAATTCTTTTGAGTAGTTACAAGATTGATTAGAAATTGTATTGGTGAATGGTTTTTCACTTGTTGGGCCATTGTTTGCTGCTAAGTTTCCATATCCCTTACCTGCTGTGTCCCTGGCAGTGTATTGATTAATATAATTGGTGTAAGTAGTAGCTTTAATGTTTGTAACCTGGGACCCTTGAGTTAATTCTTTTTCTTGTTATAGCCCACCACACCTTTGCTCTGTAGGAATGCAACTTTATCTAATGCTTTTTTGGAGGGTGGCTCCTGACCAACCACCTTTAGAGAAAAATAAGGTTTCTGAAGAAAAGGTCTTAAAATGTTAACAGGCCTCCGGGCCAGAAGATGATGCAAATCACCTAAGCTTTTGCATATGATAAGTTTGCAGGAAGAAAGCCTGGTTTGCTGCAAGACTCTACCCCTTCCCCCATTATCCTCTATGCATAACTTAAGGTATAAAAACTACTTTGAAAAATAAAGTGCGGGCCTTGTTCACCGAAACTTGGTCTCACCATGTCGTTCTTTCTCTTACCTTCTGGCTGAATTATTCAGCCTCTTTTCGCCACTGAATTTCCTCACTGAGCTATCCTCATTCTATTACTCTTTATATCCTTAATTAACATTTAATTAAGCAGTGGTTTCCTGATCTTCGCCTACGCCGTCTCTCCTTCGAATACCCTGGATCAGCCGGGGCTGGTCCCCGGCACGCTACCATGGCTCGAGAGCAATGACGCGCTCGCCCTCGCCACTCGCATGGAGACCCGACTTCCCTGGCGCCCCACGAGAGGCTCACTGACCTCGCCGTCGTACCTCGTGAGAAAGCGCACACTGGGGCCGCCGCTCGAGAACAACCCCAAGACTCCCCCGTCATCGCGAGATGAGGGCCTTCGTCTCCTGCATGGCCTAGAGACCAATCTCGCGACCTCTCTCCAAAAGCCTCAGGAGGCTTGACTCCCTTTAGTCCACCCAGTGAGCTCCAAGAGATACCCGTCGCGACTCGAGAGCAGAGCGGGGTTCTTTGCTTCCACTCGAGATGGATGCCTGTCTCCCCGGGTGTGTCTGGAATGCAACCCCGAGATCCCTGTCGCCCCTGGAGAGGAACACTGGCTTCTGGACACAAGCCTAGATGAGGTCTATTGGCCCTGCAGTCACTCGAGAGAAATCCCCAGCTTTCCTTCGCAACTCGAATGGAAGATTGGACTTCCCTGGGCCTACACAAGAAGCATCCTGAATTCCCCGTCGTAATTCGAGAATCCTGCTACACCTCGAGAAAAACCACGTGGTTCCCCCGTCATCGCAAGATGTAGCCCTGTGCCGCTACAGCGTCTCAGGAGAAGTCCCACGTTAGGAATTGGAGTTCGAAACGGTACTTGTCACCCTTGATGCGACCCACAAAGTGCCCCGACATCCCGGTCTCCCTCGAGAGGAACACCGAAGTTTTCTGGCAACACTTCCTCTGAGCCTCTTCTACCCTCCTGATCTGGACAGGAGGGTCGACTCCCCTGCTTTGTCTGGAAGGGGTTCCCGGCCTTCCGGTCGCACCTCAGGATGAGGCCGGTCTCACGACGACATTCCAGACGTGGCCTCGTGGGTGGTTCCACATTCCGAAGGACCCCGATTTCCCGGTCCCCTCTTGATAAGAACCCGATGCCCGGACACCTCTTCGAACTCCACCCTGTGAATGAAGTCAACACGAAGGGGCAGTGACTCGCCCGTGCATCGTCGGGAAAAGACCCCCAGGTTCCAAATACCGCTCGACAAGTGGCCTGTCTCCCCGGGAACACCTCGAGAGGCAAGCGGAGTTCCATGCCTCAACCCAAGACGAGGCCTGACTCTCCTGTCCCAAGTCTGCAGGGACCTTGCGGTCGGAGTCTGAAGTCAGAGGAACCCTGAGGTTCCTGCCTCAACTGGAGATGAGGCCCTCTTCCAATGCACCAAACCCAGTGGAGTGCCGAGAGGCCCCTCCCACCTCCAGTTTCCCTGACTTCTCAGAGCCACCATGAGAAGCCCCCTGAGGTCACCTGCACAAGTCGAGGGACCCCAGGGTGTCCTGCCTCAACCCGAGAAAGACCTCGAGAGACCTTCTTCAACACGTCTCGAGGCCAGATTCCCCTACTGCCGTGAGCCGGCATATTGCATATTGAGTGCATATTGCATATTGCATATTGAGTGCAGCACTTTCCACAGCATCATCATTCAGGATCTGGAATAGCTCCACTGGAATTCTATCACTGCTGGGAGCCAGTGAGGAACTCCGCCCATGACAAAGGTCATGAGGAAGGAGGCTCGGCATACGCAAAGGCGGGATCGAGCTTCAGGAGTCCCCCTGGAAATTCTCGAGCATATACCCCCAAAACCAGAGTCTGCCTACTTTCTGCTTGTGCTTGCACCTAAACCTCTGACTTTACGGGGGGCTCTCCCCCACTACCTCTCTCTGAAAAAAGAGTTAGCTTACAGTTCCAGTTAATAATTCCTGGGTGTGACAGTGTTTAACCTACAAACTCCTTTGGAAATCCTCTAGCCTGCCTGAATAGGTTTTTCCGGCCACATGTGATTGTTCAGAGCCTCCCAACTGTGAGAGGCAGGAGATGTTCTAAACTGTCTAAACACAAATTCTTTTGAGTAGTTACAAGATTGATTAGAAATTGTATTGGTGAATGGTTTTTCACTTGTTGGGCCATTGTTTGCTGCTAAGTTTCCATATCCCTTACCTGCTGTGTCCCTGGCAGTGTATTGATTAATATAATTGGTGTAAGTAGTAGCTTTAATGTTTGTAACCTGGGACCCTTGAGTTAATTCTTTTTCTTGTTATAGCCCACCACACCTTTGCTCTGTAGGAATGCAACTTTATCTAATGCTTTTTTGGAGGGTGGCTCCTGACCAACCACCTTTAGAGAAAAATAAGGTTTCTGAAGAAAAGGTCTTAAAATGTTAACAGGCCTCCGGGCCAGAAGATGATGCAAATCACCTAAGCTTTTGCATATGATAAGTTTGCAGGAAGAAAGCCTGGTTTGCTGCAAGACTCTACCCCTTCCCCCATTATCCTCTATGCATAACTTAAGGTATAAAAACTACTTTGAAAAATAAAGTGCGGGCCTTGTTCACTGAAACTTGGTCTCACCATGTCGTTCTTTCTCTTACCTTCTGGCTGAATTATTCAGCCTCTTTTCGCCACTGAATTTCCTCACTGAGCTATCCTCATTCTATTACTCTTTATATCCTTAATTAACATTTAATTAAGCAGTGGTTTCCTGATCTTCGCCTACGCCGTCTCTCCTTCGAATACCCTGGATCAGCCGGGGCTGGTCCCCGGCACGCTACCATGGCTCGAGAGCAATGACGCGCTCGCCCTCGCCACTCGCATGGAGACCCGACTTCCCTGGCGCCCCACGAGAGGCTCACTGACCTCGCCGTCGTACCTCGTGAGAAAGCGCACACTGGGGCCGCCGCTCGAGAACAACCCCAAGACTCCCCCGTCATCGCGAGATGAGGGCCTTCGTCTCCTGCATGGCCTAGAGACCAATCTCGCGACCTCTCTCCAAAAGCCTCAGGAGGCTTGACTCCCTTTAGTCCACCCAGTGAGCTCCAAGAGATACCCGTCGCGACTCGAGAGCAGAGCGGGGTTCTTTGCTTCCACTCGAGATGGATGCCTGTCTCCCCGGGTGTGTCTGGAATGCAACCCCGAGATCCCTGTCGCCCCTGGAGAGGAACACTGGCTTCTGGACACAAGCCTAGATGAGGTCTATTGGCCCTGCAGTCACTCGAGAGAAATCCCCAGCTTTCCTTCGCAACTCGAATGGAAGATTGGACTTCCCTGGGCCTACACAAGAAGCATCCTGAATTCCCCGTCGTAATTCGAGAATCCTGCTACACCTCGAGAAAAACCACGTGGTTCCCCCGTCATCGCAAGATGTAGCCCTGTGCCGCTACAGCGTCTCAGGAGAAGTCCCACGTTAGGAATTGGAGTTCGAAACGGTACTTGTCACCCTTGATGCGACCCACAAAGTGCCCCGACATCCCGGTCTCCCTCGAGAGGAACACCGAAGTTTTCTGGCAACACTTCCTCTGAGCCTCTTCTACCCTCCTGATCTGGACAGGAGGGTCGACTCCCCTGCTTTGTCTGGAAGGGGTTCCCGGCCTTCCGGTCGCACCTCAGGATGAGGCCGGTCTCACGACGACATTCCAGACGTGGCCTCGTGGGTGGTTCCACATTCCGAAGGACCCCGATTTCCCGGTCCCCTCTTGATAAGAACCCGATGCCCGGACACCTCTTCGAACTCCACCCTGTGAATGAAGTCAACACGAAGGGGCAGTGACTCGCCCGTGCATCGTCGGGAAAAGACCCCCAGGTTCCAAATACCGCTCGACAAGTGGCCTGTCTCCCCGGGAACACCTCGAGAGGCAAGCGGAGTTCCATGCCTCAACCCAAGACGAGGCCTGACTCTCCTGTCCCAAGTCTGCAGGGACCTTGCGGTCGGAGTCTGAAGTCAGAGGAACCCTGAGGTTCCTGCCTCAACTGGAGATGAGGCCCTCTTCCAATGCACCAAACCCAGTGGAGTGCCGAGAGGCCCCTCCCACCTCCAGTTTCCCTGACTTCTCAGAGCCACCATGAGAAGCCCCCTGAGGTCACCTGCACAAGTCGAGGGACCCCAGGGTGTCCTGCCTCAACCCGAGAAAGACCTCGAGAGACCTTCTTCAACACGTCTCGAGGCCAGATTCCCCTACTGCCGTGAGCCGGCATATTGCATATTGAGTGCATATTGCATATTGCATATTGAGTGCAGCACTTTCCACAGCATCATCATTCAGGATCTGGAATAGCTCCACTGGAATTCTATCACTGCTGGGAGCCAGTGAGGAACTCCGCCCATGACAAAGGTCATGAGGAAGGAGGCTCGGCATACGCAAAGGCGGGATCGAGCTTCAGGAGTCCCCCTGGAAATTCTCGAGCATATACCCCCAAAACCAGAGTCTGCCTACTTTCTGCTTGTGCTTGCACCTAAACCTCTGACTTTACGGGGGGCTCTCCCCCACTACCTCTCTCTGAAAAAGAGTTAGCTTACAGTTCCAGTTAATAATTCCTGGGTGTGACAGTGTTTAACCTACAAACTCCTTTGGAAATCCTCTAGCCTGCCTGAATAGGTTTTTCCGGCCACATGTGATTGTTCAGAGCCTCCCAACTGTGAGAGGCAGGAGATGTTCTAAACTGTCTAAACACAAATTCTTTTGAGTAGTTACAAGATTGATTAGAAATTGTATTGGTGAATGGTTTTTCACTTGTTGGGCCATTGTTTGCTGCTAAGTTTCCATATCCCTTACCTGCTGTGTCCCTGGCAGTGTATTGATTAATATAATTGGTGTAAGTAGTAGCTTTAATGTTTGTAACCTGGGACCCTTGAGTTAATTCTTTTTCTTGTTATAGCCCACCACACCTTTGCTCTGTAGGAATGCAACTTTATCTAATGCTTTTTTGGAGGGTGGCTCCTGACCAACCACCTTTAGAGAAAAATAAGGTTTCTGAAGAAAAGGTCTTAAAATGTTAACAGGCCTCCGGGCCAGAAGATGATGCAAATCACCTAAGCTTTTGCATATGATAAGTTTGCAGGAAGAAAGCCTGGTTTGCTGCAAGACTCTACCCCTTCCCCCATTATCCTCTATGCATAACTTAAGGTATAAAAACTACTTTGAAAAATAAAGTGCGGGCCTTGTTCACCGAAACTTGGTCTCACCATGTCGTTCTTTCTCTTACCTTCTGGCTGAATTATTCAGCCTCTTTTCGCCACTGAATTTCCTCACTGAGCTATCCTCATTCTATTACTCTTTATATCCTTAATTAACATTTAATTAAGCAGTGGTTTCCTGATCTTCGCCTACGCCGTCTCTCCTTCGAATACCCTGGATCAGCCGGGGCTGGTCCCCGGCACGCTACCATGGCTCGAGAGCAATGACGCGCTCGCCCTCGCCACTCGCATGGAGACCCGACTTCCCTGGCGCCCCACGAGAGGCTCACTGACCTCGCCGTCGTACCTCGTGAGAAAGCGCACACTGGGGCCGCCGCTCGAGAACAACCCCAAGACTCCCCCGTCATCGCGAGATGAGGGCCTTCGTCTCCTGCATGGCCTAGAGACCAATCTCGCGACCTCTCTCCAAAAGCCTCAGGAGGCTTGACTCCCTTTAGTCCACCCAGTGAGCTCCAAGAGATACCCGTCGCGACTCGAGAGCAGAGCGGGGTTCTTTGCTTCCACTCGAGATGGATGCCTGTCTCCCCGGGTGTGTCTGGAATGCAACCCCGAGATCCCTGTCGCCCCTGGAGAGGAACACTGGCTTCTGGACACAAGCCTAGATGAGGTCTATTGGCCCTGCAGTCACTCGAGAGAAATCCCCAGCTTTCCTTCGCAACTCGAATGGAAGATTGGACTTCCCTGGGCCTACACAAGAAGCATCCTGAATTCCCCGTCGTAATTCGAGAATCCTGCTACACCTCGAGAAAAACCACGTGGTTCCCCCGTCATCGCAAGATGTAGCCCTGTGCCGCTACAGCGTCTCAGGAGAAGTCCCACGTTAGGAATTGGAGTTCGAAACGGTACTTGGCACCCTTGATGCGACCCACAAAGTGCCCCGACATCCCGGTCTCCCTCGAGAGGAACACCGAAGTTTTCTGGCAACACTTCCTCTGAGCCTCTTCTACCCTCCTGATCTGGACAGGAGGGTCGACTCCCCTGCTTTGTCTGGAAGGGGTTCCCGGCCTTCCGGTCGCACCTCAGGATGAGGCCGGTCTCACGACGACATTCCAGACGTGGCCTCGTGGGTGGTTCCACATTCCGAAGGACCCCGATTTCCCGGTCCCCTCTTGATAAGAACCCGATGCCCGGACACCTCTTCGAACTCCACCCTGTGAATGAAGTCAACACGAAGGGGCAGTGACTCGCCCGTGCATCGTCGGGAAAAGACCCCCAGGTTCCAAATACCGCTCGACAAGTGGCCTGTCTCCCCGGGAACACCTCGAGAGGCAAGCGGAGTTCCATGCCTCAACCCAAGACGAGGCCTGACTCTCCTGTCCCAAGTCTGCAGGGACCTTGCGGTCGGAGTCTGAAGTCAGAGGAACCCTGAGGTTCCTGCCTCAACTGGAGATGAGGCCCTCTTCCAATGCACCAAACCCAGTGGAGTGCCGAGAGGCCCCTCCCACCTCCAGTTTCCCTGACTTCTCAGAGCCACCATGAGAAGCCCCCTGAGGTCACCTGCACAAGTCGAGGGACCCCAGGGTGTCCTGCCTCAACCCGAGAAAGACCTCGAGAGACCTTCTTCAACACGTCTCGAGGCCAGATTCCCCTACTATGACTTGAGAGTAAAGACGCGCTCCCCCTCGCCATTCGCATGGAGACCCGACTTCCTTGCCGCCCCACGAGAGGCTCACTGACCTCGCCGTCGTACCTCGCGAGAAACCGCACACTGGGGCCGCCGCTCGAGAACAACCCCGAGCCTCCCCCGTCATCGCGACTTGAGGGCCTTCGTCTCCTGTATGGCCTAGAGACCAGTCTCTCGACCTCTCTCCAAACGCCTCAGGAGGCTTGACTCCCTTTAGTCCACCCAGTGAGCTCCAAGAGATACCCGTCGCGACTCAAGAGCAGAGCGGGGTTCTTTGCTCCCACTCGAGATGGATGCCTGTCTCCCCGGGTGCGTCTGGAATGCAACCCCGAGATCCCTTTCGCCCCTGGAGAGGAACATTGGCTTCTGGACACAAGCCTAGATGAGTTCTATTGGCCCTGCAGTCACTCGAGAGCAATCCCCAGCTTTCCTTCGCAACTCGAATGGAAGATTGGACTTCCTGGGCCAACACAAGAGGCATCCTGAATTCCCCGTCGTAACTCGAGAATCCCGCTGCAACTCGAGAAAATCCACGTGGTTCCCCCGTCATCGCAAGATGAAGCCCTTTCCCGCTACAGTGTCTCAGGAGAAGTCCCACGTTAGGTATTGAAGGTCGAAACGGTACTTGGCACCCTTGATGCGACCCACAAAGTGCCCCGACATCCCGGTCTCCCTCAAGAGGAACACCGAGGTTTTCCCGCACCACTTCCTCTGAGCCCCTTCTACCCTCCTGATCTGGACAGGAGGGTCGACTCCCCTGCTTTGTCTGGAAGGGGTTCCCGGCCTTCCGGTCGCACCTCAGGATGAGGCCGGTCTCACGACGACATTCCAGACGTGGCCTCGTGGGTGGTTCCACATTCCGAAGGACCCCGATTTCCCGGTCCCCTCTTGATAAGAACCCGATGCCCGGACACCTCTTCGAACTCCACCCTGTGAATGAAGTCAACACGAAGGGGCAGTGACTCGCCCGTGCATCGTCGGGAAAAGACCCCCAGGTTCCAAATACCGCTCGACAAGTGGCCTGTCTCCCCGGGAACACCTCGAGAGGCAAGCGGAGTTCCATGCCTCAACCCAAGACGAGGCCTGACTCTCCTGTCCCAAGTCTGCAGGGACCTTGCGGTCGGAGTCTGAAGTCAGAGGAACCCTGAGGTTCCTGCCTCAACTGGAGATGAGGCCCTCTTCCAATGCACCAAACCCAGTGGAGTGCCGAGAGGCCCCTCCCACCTCCAGTTTCCCTGACTTCTCAGAGCCACCATGAGAAGCCCCCTGAGGTCACCTGCACAAGTCGAGGGACCCCAGGGTGTCCTGCCTCAACCCGAGAAAGACCTCGAGAGACCTTCTTCAACACGTCTCGAGGCCAGATTCCCCTACTGCCGTGAGCCGGCATATTGCATATTGAGTGCATATTGCATATTGCATATTGAGTGCAGCACTTTCCACAGCATCATCATTCAGGATCTGGAATAGCTCCACTGGAATTCTATCACTGCTGGGAGCCAGTGAGGAACTCCGCCCATGACAAAGGTCATGAGGAAGGAGGCTCGGCATACGCAAAGGCGGGATCGAGCTTCAGGAGTCCCCCTGGAAATTCTCGAGCATATACCCCCAAAACCAGAGTCTGCCTACTTTCTGCTTGTGCTTGCACCTAAACCTCTGACTTTACGGGGGCTCTCCCCCACTACCTCTCTCTGAAAAAAGAGTTAGCTTACAGTTCCAGTTAATAATTCCTGGGTGTGACAGTGTTTAACCTACAAACTCCTTTGGAAATCCTCTAGCCTGCCTGAATAGGTTTTTCCGGCCACATGTGATTGTTCAGAGCCTCCCAACTGTGAGAGGCAGGAGATGTTCTAAACTGTCTAAACACAAATTCTTTTGAGTAGTTACAAGATTGATTAGAAATTGTATTGGTGAATGGTTTTTCACTTGTTGGGCCATTGTTTGCTGCTAAGTTTCCATATCCCTTACCTGCTGTGTCCCTGGCAGTGTATTGATTAATATAATTGGTGTAAGTAGTAGCTTTAATGTTTGTAACCTGGGACCCTTGAGTTAATTCTTTTTCTTGTTATAGCCCACCACACCTTTGCTCTGTAGGAATGCAACTTTATCTAATGCTTTTTGGAGGGTGGCTCCTGACCAACCACCTTTAGAGAAAAATAAGGTTTCTGAAGAAAAGGTCTTAAAATGTTAACAGGCCTCCGGGCCAGAAGATGATGCAAATCACCTAAGCTTTTGCATATGATAAGTTTGCAGGAAGAAAGCCTGGTTTGCTGCAAGACTCTACCCCTTCCCCCATTATCCTCTATGCATAACTTAAGGTATAAAAACTACTTTGAAAAATAAAGTGCGGGCCTTGTTCACCGAAACTTGGTCTCACCATGTCGTTCTTTCTCTTACCTTCTGGCTGAATTATTCAGCCTCTTTTCGCCACTGAATTTCCTCACTGAGCTATCCTCATTCTATTACTCTTTATATCCTTAATTAACATTTAATTAAGCAGTGGTTTCCTGATCTTCGCCTACGCCGTCTCTCCTTCGAATACCCTGGATCAGCCGGGGCTGGTCCCCGGCACGCTACCATGGCTCGAGAGCAATGACGCGCTCGCCCTCGCCACTCGCATGGAGACCCGACTTCCCTGGCGCCCCACGAGAGGCTCACTGACCTCGCCGTCGTACCTCGTGAGAAAGCGCACACTGGGGCCGCCGCTCGAGAACAACCCCAAGACTCCCCCGTCATCGCGAGATGAGGGCCTTCGTCTCCTGCATGGCCTAGAGACCAATCTCGCGACCTCTCTCCAAAAGCCTCAGGAGGCTTGACTCCCTTTAGTCCACCCAGTGAGCTCCAAGAGATACCCGTCGCGACTCGAGAGCAGAGCGGGGTTCTTTGCTTCCACTCGAGATGGATGCCTGTCTCCCCGGGTGTGTCTGGAATGCAACCCCGAGATCCCTGTCGCCCCTGGAGAGGAACACTGGCTTCTGGACACAAGCCTAGATGAGGTCTATTGGCCCTGCAGTCACTCGAGAGAAATCCCCAGCTTTCCTTCGCAACTCGAATGGAAGATTGGACTTCCCTGGGCCTACACAAGAAGCATCCTGAATTCCCCGTCGTAATTCGAGAATCCTGCTACACCTCGAGAAAAACCACGTGGTTCCCCCGTCATCGCAAGATGTAGCCCTGTGCCGCTACAGCGTCTCAGGAGAAGTCCCACGTTAGGAATTGGAGTTCGAAACGGTACTTGGCACCCTTGATGCGACCCACAAAGTGCCCCGACATCCCGGTCTCCCTCGAGAGGAACACCGAAGTTTTCTGGCAACACTTCCTCTGAGCCTCTTCTACCCTCCTGATCTGGACAGGAGGGTCGACTCCCCTGCTTTGTCTGGAAGGGGTTCCCGGCCTTCCGGTCGCACCTCAGGATGAGGCCGGTCTCACGACGACATTCCAGACGTGGCCTCGTGGGTGGTTCCACATTCCGAAGGACCCCGATTTCCCGGTCCCCTCTTGATAAGAACCCGATGCCCGGACACCTCTTCGAACTCCACCCTGTGAATGAAGTCAACACGAAGGGGCAGTGACTCGCCCGTGCATCGTCGGGAAAAGACCCCCAGGTTCCAAATACCGCTCGACAAGTGGCCTGTCTCCCCGGGAACACCTCGAGAGGCAAGCGGAGTTCCATGCCTCAACCCAAGACGAGGCCTGACTCTCCTGTCCCAAGTCTGCAGGGACCTTGCGGTCGGAGTCTGAAGTCAGAGGAACCCTGAGGTTCCTGCCTCAACTGGAGATGAGGCCCTCTTCCAATGCACCAAACCCAGTGGAGTGCCGAGAGGCCCCTCCCACCTCCAGTTTCCCTGACTTCTCAGAGCCACCATGAGAAGCCCCCTGAGGTCACCTGCACAAGTCGAGGGACCCCAGGGTGTCCTGCCTCAACCCGAGAAAGACCTCGAGAGACCTTCTTCAACACGTCTCGAGGCCAGATTCCCCTACTATGACTTGAGAGTAAAGACGCGCTCCCCCTCGCCATTCGCATGGAGACCCGACTTCCTTGCCGCCCCACGAGAGGCTCACTGACCTCGCCGTCGTACCTCGCGAGAAACCGCACACTGGGGCCGCCGCTCGAGAACAACCCCGAGCCTCCCCGTCATCGCGACTTGAGGGCCTTCGTCTCCTGTATGGCCTAGAGACCAGTCTCTCGACCTCTCTCCAAACGCCTCAGGAGGCTTGACTCCCTTTAGTCCACCCAGTGAGCTCCAAGAGATACCCGTCGCGACTCAAGAGCAGAGCGGGGTTCTTTGCTCCCACTCGAGATGGATGCCTGTCTCCCCGGGTGCGTCTGGAATGCAACCCCGAGATCCCTTTCGCCCCTGGAGAGGAACATTGGCTTCTGGACACAAGCCTAGATGAGTTCTATTGGCCCTGCAGTCACTCGAGAGCAATCCCCAGCTTTCCTTCGCAACTCGAATGGAAGATTGGACTTCCCTGGGCCAACACAAGAGGCATCCTGAATTCCCCGTCGTAACTCGAGAATCCCGCTGCAACTCGAGAAAATCCACGTGGTTCCCCCGTCATCGCAAGATGAAGCCCTTTCCCGCCACAGTGTCTCAGGAGAAGTCCCACGTTAGGTATTGAAGGTCGAAACGGTACTTGGCACCCTTGATGCGACCCACAAAGTGCCCCGACATCCCGGTCTCCCTCAAGAGGAACACCGAGGTTTTCCCGCACCACTTCCTCTGAGCCCCTTCTACCCTCCTGATCTGGACAGGAGGGTCGACTCCCCTGCTTTGTCTGGAAGGGGTTCCCGGCCTTCCGGTCGCACCTCAGGATGAGGCCGGTCTCACGACGACATTCCAGACGTGGCCTCGTGGGTGGTTCCACATTCCGAAGGACCCCGATTTCCCGGTCCCCTCTTGATAAGAACCCGATGCCCGGACACCTCTTCGAACTCCACCCTGTGAATGAAGTCAACACGAAGGGGCAGTGACTCGCCCGTGCATCGTCGGGAAAAGACCCCCAGGTTCCAAATACCGCTCGACAAGTGGCCTGTCTCCCCGGGAACACCTCGAGAGGCAAGCGGAGTTCCATGCCTCAACCCAAGACGAGGCCTGACTCTCCTGTCCCAAGTCTGCAGGGACCTTGCGGTCGGAGTCTGAAGTCAGAGGAACCCTGAGGTTCCTGCCTCAACTGGAGATGAGGCCCTCTTCCAATGCACCAAACCCAGTGGAGTGCCGAGAGGCCCCTCCCACCTCCAGTTTCCCTGACTTCTCAGAGCCACCATGAGAAGCCCCCTGAGGTCACCTGCACAAGTCGAGGGACCCCAGGGTGTCCTGCCTCAACCCGAGAAAGACCTCGAGAGACCTTCTTCAACACGTCTCGAGGCCAGATTCCCCTACTATGACTTGAGAGTAAAGACGCGCTCCCCCTCGCCATTCGCATGGAGACCCGACTTCCTTGCCGCCCCACGAGAGGCTCACTGACCTCGCCGTCGTACCGCGCGAGAAACCGCACACTGGGGCCGCCGCTCGAGAACAACCCCGAGCCTCCCCCGTCATCGCGACTTGAGGGCCTTCGTCTCCTGTATGGCCTAGAGACCAGTCTCTCGACCTCTCTCCAAACGCCTCAGGAGGCTTGACTCCCTTTAGTCCACCCAGTGAGCTCCAAGAGATACCCGTCGCGACTCAAGAGCAGAGCGGGGTTCTTTGCTCCCACTCGAGATGGATGCCTGTCTCCCGGGTGCGTCTGGAATGCAACCCCGAGATCCCTTTCGCCCCTGGAGAGGAACATTGGCTTCTGGACACAAGCCTAGATGAGTTCTATTGGCCCTGCAGTCACTCGAGAGCAATCCCCAGCTTTCCTTCGCAACTCGAATGGAAGATTGGACTTCCCTGGGCCAACACAAGAGGCATCCTGAATTCCCCGTCGTAACTCGAGAATCCCGCTGCAACTCGAGAAAATCCACGTGGTTCCCCCGTCATCGCAAGATGAAGCCCTTTCCCGCTACAGTGTCTCAGGAGAAGTCCCACGTTAGGTATTGGAGGTCGAAACGGTACTTGGCACCCTTGATGCGACCCACAAAGTGCCCCGACATCCCGGTCTCCCTCAAGAGGAACACCGAGGTTTTCCCGCACCACTTCCTCTGAGCCCCTTCTACCCTCCTGATCTGGACAGGAGGGTCGACTCCCCTGCTTTGTCTGGAAGGGGTTCCCGGCCTTCCGGTCGCACCTCAGGATGAGGCCGGTCTCACGACGACATTCCAGACGTGGCCTCGTGGGTGGTTCCACATTCCGAAGGACCCCGATTTCCCGGTCCCCTCTTGATAAGAACCCGATGCCCGGACACCTCTTCGAACTCCACCCTGTGAATGAAGTCAACACGAAGGGGCAGTGACTCGCCCGTGCATCGTCGGGAAAAGACCCCCAGGTTCCAAATACCGCTCGACAAGTGGCCTGTCTCCCCGGGAACACCTCGAGAGGCAAGCGGAGTTCCATGCCTCAACCCAAGACGAGGCCTGACTCTCCTGTCCCAAGTCTGCAGGGACCTTGCGGTCGGAGTCTGAAGTCAGAGGAACCCTGAGGTTCCTGCCTCAACTGGAGATGAGGCCCTCTTCCAATGCACCAAACCCAGTGGAGTGCCGAGAGGCCCCTCCCACCTCCAGTTTCCCTGACTTCTCAGAGCCACCATGAGAAGCCCCCTGAGGTCACCTGCACAAGTCGAGGGACCCCAGGGTGTCCTGCCTCAACCCGAGAAAGACCTCGAGAGACCTTCTTCAACACGTCTCGAGGCCAGATTCCCCTACTGCCGTGAGCCGGCATATTGCATATTGAGTGCATATTGCATATTGCATATTGAGTGCAGCACTTTCCACAGCATCATCATTCAGGATCTGGAATAGCTCCACTGGAATTCTATCACTGCTGGGAGCCAGTGAGGAACTCCGCCCATGACAAAGGTCATGAGGAAGGAGGCTCGGCATACGCAAAGGCGGGATCGAGCTTCAGGAGTCCCCCTGGAAATTCTCGAGCATATACCCCCAAAACCAGAGTCTGCCTACTTTCTGCTTGTGCTTGCACCTAAACCTCTGACTTTACGGGGGCTCTCCCCCACTACCTCTCTCTGAAAAAAGAGTTAGCTTACAGTTCCAGTTAATAATTCCTGGGTGTGACAGTGTTTAACCTACAAACTCCTTTGAAATCCTCTAGCCTGCCTGAATAGGTTTTTCCGGCCACATGTGATTGTTCAGAGCCTCCCAACTGTGAGAGGCAGGAGATGTTCTAAACTGTCTAAACACAAATTCTTTTGAGTAGTTACAAGATTGATTAGAAATTGTATTGGTGAATGGTTTTTCACTTGTTGGGCCATTGTTTGCTGCTAAGTTTCCATATCCCTTACCTGCTGTGTCCCTGGCAGTGTATTGATTAATATAATTGGTGTAAGTAGTAGCTTTAATGTTTGTAACCTGGGACCCTTGAGTTAATTCTTTTTCTTGTTATAGCCCACCACACCTTTGCTCTGTAGGAATGCAACTTTATCTAATGCTTTTTTGGAGGGTGGCTCCTGACCAACCACCTTTAGAGAAAAATAAGGTTTCTGAAGAAAAGGTCTTAAAATGTTAACAGGCCTCCGGGCCAGAAGATGATGCAAATCACCTAAGCTTTTGCATATGATAAGTTTGCAGGAAGAAAGCCTGGTTTGCTGCAAGACTCTACCCCTTCCCCCATTATCCTCTATGCATAACTTAAGGTATAAAAACTACTTTGAAAAATAAAGTGCGGGCCTTGTTCACCGAAACTTGGTCTCACCATGTCGTTCTTTCTCTTACCTTCTGGCTGAATTATTCAGCCTCTTTTCGCCACTGAATTTCCTCACTGAGCTATCCTCATTCTATTACTCTTTATATCCTTAATTAACATTTAATTAAGCAGTGGTTTCCTGATCTTCGCCTACGCCGTCTCTCCTTCGAATACCCTGGATCAGCCGGGGCTGGTCCCCGGCACGCTACCATGGCTCGAGAGCAATGACGCGCTCGCCCTCGCCACTCGCATGGAGACCCGACTTCCCTGGCGCCCCACGAGAGGCTCACTGACCTCGCCGTCGTACCTCGTGAGAAAGCGCACACTGGGGCCGCCGCTCGAGAACAACCCCAAGACTCCCCCGTCATCGCGAGATGAGGGCCTTCGTCTCCTGCATGGCCTAGAGACCAATCTCGCGACCTCTCTCCAAAAGCCTCAGGAGGCTTGACTCCCTTTAGTCCACCCAGTGAGCTCCAAGAGATACCCGTCGCGACTCGAGAGCAGAGCGGGGTTCTTTGCTTCCACTCGAGATGGATGCCTGTCTCCCCGGGTGTGTCTGGAATGCAACCCCGAGATCCCTGTCGCCCCTGGAGAGGGACACTGGCTTCTGGACACAAGCCTAGATGAGGTCTATTGGCCCTGCAGTCACTCGAGAGCAATCCCCAGCTTTCCTTCGCAACTCGAATGGAAGATTGGACTTCCCTGGGCCTACACAAGAAGCATCCTGAATTCCCCGTCGTAATTCGAGAATCCTGCTACACCTCGAGAAAAACCACGTGGTTCCCCCGTCATCGCAAGATGTAGCCCTGTGCCGCTACAGCGTCTCAGGAGAAGTCCCACTTTAGGAATTGGAGTTCGAAACGGTACTTGTCACCCTTGATGCGACCCACAAAGTGCCCCGACATCCCGGTCTCCCTCGAGAGGAACACCGAAGTTTTCTGGCAACACTTCCTCTGAGCCTCTTCTACCCTCCTGATCTGGACAGGAGGGTCGACTCCCCTGCTTTGTCTGGAAGGGGTTCCCGGCCTTCCGGTCGCACCTCAGGATGAGGCCGGTCTCACGACGACATTCCAGACGTGGCCTCGTGGGTGGTTCCACATTCCGAAGGACCCCGATTTCCCGGTCCCCTCTTGATAAGAACCCGATGCCCGGACACCTCTTCGAACTCCACCCTGTGAATGAAGTCAACACGAAGGGGCAGTGACTCGCCCGTGCATCGTCGGGAAAAGACCCCCAGGTTCCAAATACCGCTCGACAAGTGGCCTGTCTCCCCGGGAACACCTCGAGAGGCAAGCGGAGTTCCATGCCTCAACCCAAGACGAGGCCTGACTCTCCTGTCCCAAGTCTGCAGGGACCTTGCGGTCGGAGTCTGAAGTCAGAGGAACCCTGAGGTTCCTGCCTCAACTGGAGATGAGGCCCTCTTCCAATGCACCAAACCCAGTGGAGTGCCGAGAGGCCCCTCCCACCTCCAGTTTCCCTGACTTCTCAGAGCCACCATGAGAAGCCCCCTGAGGTCACCTGCACAAGTCGAGGGACCCCAGGGTGTCCTGCCTCAACCCGAGAAAGACCTCGAGAGACCTTCTTCAACACGTCTCGAGGCCAGATTCCCCTACTGCCGTGAGCCGGCATATTGCATATTGAGTGCATATTGCATATTGCATATTGAGTGCAGCACTTTCCACAGCATCATCATTCAGGATCTGGAATAGCTCCACTGGAATTCTATCACTGCTGGGAGCCAGTGAGGAACTCCGCCCATGACAAAGGTCATGAGGAAGGAGGCTCGGCATACGCAAAGGCGGGATCGAGCTTCAGGAGTCCCCCTGGAAATTCTCGAGCATATACCCCCAAAACCAGAGTCTGCCTACTTTCTGCTTGTGCTTGCACCTAAACCTCTGACTTTACGGGGGCTCTCCCCCACTACCTCTCTCTGAAAAAAGAGTTAGCTTACAGTTCCAGTTAATAATTCCTGGGTGTGACAGTGTTTAACCTACAAACTCCTTTGGAAATCCTCTAGCCTGCCTGAATAGGTTTTTCCGGCCACATGTGATTGTTCAGAGCCTCCCAACTGTGAGAGGCAGGAGATGTTCTAAACTGTCTAAACACAAATTCTTTTGAGTAGTTACAAGATTGATTAGAAATTGTATTGGTGAATGGTTTTTCACTTGTTGGGCCATTGTTTGCTGCTAAGTTTCCATATCCCTTACCTGCTGTGTCCCTGGCAGTGTATTGATTAATATAATTGGTGTAAGTAGTAGCTTTAATGTTTGTAACCTGGGACCCTTGAGTTAATTCTTTTTCTTGTTATAGCCCACCACACCTTTGCTCTGTAGGAATGCAACTTTATCTAATGCTTTTTTGGAGGGTGGCTCCTGACCAACCACCTTTAGAGAAAAATAAGGTTTCTGAAGAAAAGGTCTTAAAATGTTAACAGGCCTCCGGGCCAGAAGATGATGCAAATCACCTAAGCTTTTGCATATGATAAGTTTGCAGGAAGAAAGCCTGGTTTGCTGCAAGACTCTACCCCTTCCCCCATTATCCTCTATGCATAACTTAAGGTATAAAAACTACTTTGAAAAATAAAGTGCGGGCCTTGTTCACCGAAACTTGGTCTCACCATGTCGTTCTTTCTCTTACCTTCTGGCTGAATTATTCAGCCTCTTTTCGCCACTGAATTTCCTCACTGAGCTATCCTCATTCTATTACTCTTTATATCCTTAATTAACATTTAATTAAGCAGTGGTTTCCTGATCTTCGCCTACGCCGTCTCTCCTTCGAATACCCTGGATCAGCCGGGGCTGGTCCCCGGCACGCTACCATGGCTCGAGAGCAATGACGCGCTCGCCCTCGCCACTCGCATGGAGACCCGACTTCCCTGGCGCCCCACGAGAGGCTCACTGACCTCGCCGTCGTACCTCGTGAGAAAGCGCACACTGGGGCCGCCGCTCGAGAACAACCCCAAGACTCCCCCGTCATCGCGAGATGAGGGCCTTCGTCTCCTGCATGGCCTAGAGACCAATCTCGCGACCTCTCTCCAAAAGCCTCAGGAGGCTTGACTCCCTTTAGTCCACCCAGTGAGCTCCAAGAGATACCCGTCGCGACTCGAGAGCAGAGCGGGGTTCTTTGCTTCCACTCGAGATGGATGCCTGTCTCCCCGGGTGTGTCTGGAATGCAACCCCGAGATCCCTGTCGCCCCTGGAGAGGAACACTGGCTTCTGGACACAAGCCTAGATGAGGTCTATTGGCCCTGCAGTCACTCGAGAGAAATCCCCAGCTTTCCTTCGCAACTCGAATGGAAGATTGGACTTCCCTGGGCCTACACAAGAAGCATCCTGAATTCCCCGTCGTAATTCGAGAATCCTGCTACACCTCGAGAAAAACCACGTGGTTCCCCCGTCATCGCAAGATGTAGCCCTGTGCCGCTACAGCGTCTCAGGAGAAGTCCCACTTTAGGAATTGGAGTTCGAAACGGTACTTGTCACCCTTGATGCGACCCACAAAGTGCCCCGACATCCCGGTCTCCCTCGAGAGGAACACCGAAGTTTTCTGGCAACACTTCCTCTGAGCCTCTTCTACCCTCCTGATCTGGACAGGAGGGTCGACTCCCCTGCTTTGTCTGGAAGGGGTTCCCGGCCTTCCGGTCGCACCTCAGGATGAGGCCGGTCTCACGACGACATTCCAGACGTGGCCTCGTGGGTGGTTCCACATTCCGAAGGACCCCGATTTCCCGGTCCCCTCTTGATAAGAACCCGATGCCCGGACACCTCTTCGAACTCCACCCTGTGAATGAAGTCAACACGAAGGGGCAGTGACTCGCCCGTGCATCGTCGGGAAAAGACCCCAGGTTCCAAATACCGCTCGACAAGTGGCCTGTCTCCCCGGGAACACCTCGAGAGGCAAGCGGAGTTCCATGCCTCAACCCAAGACGAGGCCTGACTCTCCTGTCCCAAGTCTGCAGGGACCTTGCGGTCGGAGTCTGAAGTCAGAGGAACCCTGAGGTTCCTGCCTCAACTGGAGATGAGGCCCTCTTCCAATGCACCAAACCCAGTGGAGTGCCGAGAGGCCCCTCCCACCTCCAGTTTCCCTGACTTCTCAGAGCCACCATGAGAAGCCCCCTGAGGTCACCTGCACAAGTCGAGGGACCCCAGGGTGTCCTGCCTCAACCCGAGAAAGACCTCGAGAGACCTTCTTCAACACGTCTCGAGGCCAGATTCCCCTACTATGACTTGAGAGTAAAGACGCGCTCCCCCTCGCCATTCGCATGGAGACCCGACTTCCTTGCCGCCCCACGAGAGGCTCACTGACCTCGCCGTCGTACCTCGCGAGAAACCGCACACTGGGGCCGCCGCTCGAGAACAACCCCGAGCCTCCCCCGTCATCGCGACTTGAGGGCCTTCGTCTCCTGTATGGCCTAGAGACCAGTCTCTCGACCTCTCTCCAAACGCCTCAGGAGGCTTGACTCCCTTTAGTCCACCCAGTGAGCTCCAAGAGATACCCGTCGCGACTCAAGAGCAGAGCGGGGTTCTTTGCTCCCACTCGAGATGGATGCCTGTCTCCCCGGGTGCGTCTGGAATGCAACCCCGAGATCCCTTTCGCCCCTGGAGAGGAACATTGGCTTCTGGACACAAGCCTAGATGAGTTCTATTGGCCCTGCAGTCACTCGAGAGCAATCCCCAGCTTTCCTTCGCAACTCGAATGGAAGATTGGACTTCCCTGGGCCAACACAAGAGGCATCCTGAATTCCCCGTCGTAACTCGAGAATCCCGCTGCAACTCGAGAAAATCCACGTGGTTCCCCCGTCATCGCAAGATGAAGCCCTTTCCCGCTACAGTGTCTCAGGAGAAGTCCCACGTTAGGTATTGGAGGTCGAAACGGTACTTGGCACCCTTGATGCGACCCACAAAGTGCCCCGACATCCCGGTCTCCCTCAAGAGGAACACCGAGGTTTTCCCGCACCACTTCCTCTGAGCCCCTTCTACCCTCCTGATCTGGACAGGAGGGTCGACTCCCCTGCTTTGTCTGGAAGGGGTTCCCGGCCTTCCGGTCGCACCTCAGGATGAGGCCGGTCTCACGACGACATTCCAGACGTGGCCTCGTGGGTGGTTCCACATTCCGAAGGACCCCGATTTCCCGGTCCCCTCTTGATAAGAACCCGATGCCCGGACACCTCTTCGAACTCCACCCTGTGAATGAAGTCAACACGAAGGGGCAGTGACTCGCCCGTGCATCGTCGGGAAAAGACCCCCAGGTTCCAAATACCGCTCGACAAGTGGCCTGTCTCCCCGGGAACACCTCGAGAGGCAAGCGGAGTTCCATGCCTCAACCCAAGACGAGGCCTGACTCTCCTGTCCCAAGTCTGCAGGGACCTTGCGGTCGGAGTCTGAAGTCAGAGGAACCCTGAGGTTCCTGCCTCAACTGGAGATGAGGCCCTCTTCCAATGCACCAAACCCAGTGGAGTGCCGAGAGGCCCCTCCCACCTCCAGTTTCCCTGACTTCTCAGAGCCACCATGAGAAGCCCCCTGAGGTCACCTGCACAAGCCGAGGGACCCCAGGGTGTCCTGCCTCAACCCGAGAAAGACCTCGAGAGACCTTCTTCAACACGTCTCGAGGCCAGATTCCCCTACTGCCGTGAGCCGGCATATTGCATATTGAGTGCATATTGCATATTGCATATTGAGTGCAGCACTTTCCACAGCATCATCATTCAGGATCTGGAATAGCTCCACTGGAATTCTATCACTGCTGGGAGCCAGTGAGGAACTCCGCCCATGACAAAGGTCATGAGGAAGGAGGCTCGGCATACGCAAAGGCGGGATCGAGCTTCAGGAGTCCCCCTGGAAATTCTCGAGCATATACCCTCAAAACCAGAGTCTGCCTACTTTCTGCTTGTGCTTGCACCTAAACCTCTGACTTTACGGGGGCTCTCCCCCACTACCTCTCTCTGAAAAAGAGTTAGCTTACAGTTCCAGTTAATAATTCCTGGGTGTGACAGTGTTTAACCTACAAACTCCTTTGGAAATCCTCTAGCCTGCCTGAATAGGTTTTTCCGGCCACATGTGATTGTTCAGAGCCTCCCAACTGTGAGAGGCAGGAGATGTTCTAAACTGTCTAAACACAAATTCTTTTGAGTAGTTACAAGATTGATTAGAAATTGTATTGGTGAATGGTTTTTCACTTGTTGGGCCATTGTTTGCTGCTAAGTTTCCATATCCCTTACCTGCTGTGTCCCTGGCAGTGTATTGATTAATATAATTGGTGTAAGTAGTAGCTTTAATGTTTGTAACCTGGGACCCTTGAGTTAATTCTTTTTCTTGTTATAGCCCACCACACCTTTGCTCTGTAGGAATGCAACTTTATCTAATGCTTTTTGGAGGGTGGCTCCTGACCAACCACCTTTAGAGAAAAATAAGGTTTCTGAAGAAAAGGTCTTAAAATGTTAACAGGCCTCCGGGCCAGAAGATGATGCAAATCACCTAAGCTTTTGCATATGATAAGTTTGCAGGAAGAAAGCCTGGTTTGCTGCAAGACTCTACCCTTTCCCCATTATCCTCTATGCATAACTTAAGGTATAAAAACTACTTTGAAAAATAAAGTGCGGGCCTTGTTCACCGAAACTTGGTCTCACCATGTCGTTCTTTCTCTTACCTTCTGGCTGAATTATTCAGCCTCTTTTCGCCACTGAATTTCCTCACTGAGCTATCCTCATTCTATTACTCTTTATATCCTTAATTAACATTTAATTAAGCAGTGGTTTCCTGATCTTCGCCTACGCCGTCTCTCCTTCGAATACCCTGGATCAGCCGGGGCTGGTCCCCGGCACGCTACCATGGCTCGAGAGCAATGACGCGCTCGCCCTCGCCACTCGCATGGAGACCCGACTTCCCTGGCGCCCCACGAGAGGCTCACTGACCTCGCCGTCGTACCTCGTGAGAAAGCGCACACTGGGGCCGCCGCTCGAGAACAACCCCAAGACTCCCCCGTCATCGCGAGATGAGGGCCTTCGTCTCCTGCATGGCCTAGAGACCAATCTCGCGACCTCTCTCCAAAAGCCTCAGGAGGCTTGACTCCCTTTAGTCCACCCAGTGAGCTCCAAGAGATACCCGTCGCGACTCGAGAGCAGAGCGGGGTTCTTTGCTTCCACTCGAGATGGATGCCTGTCTCCCCGGGTGTGTCTGGAATGCAACCCCGAGATCCCTGTCGCCCCTGGAGAGGAACACTGGCTTCTGGACACAAGCCTAGATGAGGTCTATTGGCCCTGCAGTCACTCGAGAGAAATCCCCAGCTTTCCTTCGCAACTCGAATGGAAGATTGGACTTCCCTGGGCCTACACAAGAAGCATCCTGAATTCCCCGTCGTAATTCGAGAATCCTGCTACACCTCGAGAAAAACCACGTGGTTCCCCCGTCATCGCAAGATGTAGCCCTGTGCCGCTACAGCGTCTCAGGAGAAGTCCCACGTTAGGAATTGGAGTTCGAAACGGTACTTGTCACCCTTGATGCGACCCACAAAGTGCCCCGACATCCCGGTCTCCCTCGAGAGGAACACCGAAGTTTTCTGGCAACACTTCCTCTGAGCCTCTTCTACCCTCCTGATCTGGACAGGAGGGTCGACTCCCCTGCTTTGTCTGGAAGGGGTTCCCGGCCTTCCGGTCGCACCTCAGGATGAGGCCGGTCTCACGACGACATTCCAGACGTGGCCTCGTGGGTGGTTCCACATTCCGAAGGACCCCGATTTCCCGGTCCCCTCTTGATAAGAACCCGATGCCCGGACACCTCTTCGAACTCCACCCTGTGAATGAAGTCAACACGAAGGGGCAGTGACTCGCCCGTGCATCGTCGGGAAAAGACCCCAGGTTCCAAATACCGCTCGACAAGTGGCCTGTCTCCCCGGGAACACCTCGAGAGGCAAGCGGAGTTCCATGCCTCAACCCAAGACGAGGCCTGACTCTCCTGTCCCAAGTCTGCAGGGACCTTGCGGTCGGAGTCTGAAGTCAGAGGAACCCTGAGGTTCCTGCCTCAACTGGAGATGAGGCCCTCTTCCAATGCACCAAACCCAGTGGAGTGCCGAGAGGCCCCTCCCACCTCCAGTTTCCCTGACTTCTCAGAGCCACCATGAGAAGCCCCCTGAGGTCACCTGCACAAGTCGAGGGACCCCAGGGTGTCCTGCCTCAACCCGAGAAAGACCTCGAGAGACCTTCTTCAACACGTCTCGAGGCCAGATTCCCCTACTATGACTTGAGAGTAAAGACGCGCTCCCCCTCGCCATTCGCATGGAGACCCGACTTCCTTGCCGCCCCACGAGAGGCTCACTGACCTCGCCGTCGTACCTCGCGAGAAACCGCACACTGGGGCCGCCGCTCGAGAACAACCCCGAGCCTCCCCCGTCATCGCGACTTGAGGGCCTTCGTCTCCTGTATGGCCTAGAGACCAGTCTCTCGACCTCTCTCCAAACGCCTCAGGAGGCTTGACTCCCTTTAGTCCACCCAGTGAGCTCCAAGAGATACCCGTCGCGACTCAAGAGCAGAGCGGGGTTCTTTGCTCCCACTCGAGATGGATGCCTGTCTCCCCGGGTGCGTCTGGAATGCAACCCCGAGATCCCTTTCGCCCCTGGAGAGGAACATTGGCTTCTGGACACAAGCCTAGATGAGTTCTATTGGCCCTGCAGTCACTCGAGAGCAATCCCCAGCTTTCCTTCGCAACTCGAATGGAAGATTGGACTTCCCTGGGCCAACACAAGAGGCATCCTGAATTCCCCGTCGTAACTCGAGAATCCCGCTGCAACTCGAGAAAATCCACGTGGTTCCCCCGTCATCGCAAGATGAAGCCCTTTCCCGCTACAGTGTCTCAGGAGAAGTCCCACGTTAGGTATTGGAGGTCGAAACGGTACTTGGCACCCTTGATGCGACCCACAAAGTGCCCCGACATCCCGGTCTCCCTCAAGAGGAACACCGAGGTTTTCCCGCACCACTTCCTCTGAGCCCCTTCTACCCTCCTGATCTGGACAGGAGGGTCGACTCCCCTGCTTTGTCTGGAAGGGGTTCCCGGCCTTCCGGTCGCACCTCAGGATGAGGCCGGTCTCACGACGACATTCCAGACGTGGCCTCGTGGGTGGTTCCACATTCCGAAGGACCCCGATTTCCCGGTCCCCTCTTGATAAGAACCCGATGCCCGGACACCTCTTCGAACTCCACCCTGTGAATGAAGTCAACACGAAGGGGCAGTGACTCGCCCGTGCATCGTCGGGAAAAGACCCCAGGTTCCAAATACCGCTCGACAAGTGGCCTGTCTCCCCGGGAACACCTCGAGAGGCAAGCGGAGTTCCATGCCTCAACCCAAGACGAGGCCTGACTCTCCTGTCCCAAGTCTGCAGGGACCTTGCGGTCGGAGTCTGAAGTCAGAGGAACCCTGAGGTTCCTGCCTCAACTGGAGATGAGGCCCTCTTCCAATGCACCAAACCCAGTGGAGTGCCGAGAGGCCCCTCCCACCTCCAGTTTCCCTGACTTCTCAGAGCCACCATGAGAAGCCCCCTGAGGTCACCTGCACAAGTCGAGGGACCCCAGGGTGTCCTGCCTCAACCCGAGAAAGACCTCGAGAGACCTTCTTCAACACGTCTCGAGGCCAGATTCCCCTACTGCCGTGAGCCGGCATATTGCATATTGAGTGCATATTGCATATTGCATATTGAGTGCAGCACTTTCCACAGCATCATCATTCAGGATCTGGAATAGCTCCACTGGAATTCTATCACTGCTGGGAGCCAGTGAGGAACTCCGCCCATGACAAAGGTCATGAGGAAGGAGGCTCGGCATACGCAAAGGCGGGATCGAGCTTCAGGAGTCCCCCTGGAAATTCTCGAGCATATACCCCCAAAACCAGAGTCTGCCTACTTTCTGCTTGTGCTTGCACCTAAACCTCTGACTTTACGGGGGCTCTCCCCCACTACCTCTCTCTGAAAAAGAGTTAGCTTACAGTTCCAGTTAATAATTCCTGGGTGTGACAGTGTTTAACCTACAAACTCCTTTGGAAATCCTCTAGCCTGCCTGAATAGGTTTTTCCGGCCACATGTGATTGTTCAGAGCCTCCCAACTGTGAGAGGCAGGAGATGTTCTAAACTGTCTAAACACAAATTCTTTTGAGTAGTTACAAGATTGATTAGAAATTGTATTGGTGAATGGTTTTTCACTTGTTGGGCCATTGTTTGCTGCTAAGTTTCCATATCCCTTACCTGCTGTGTCCCTGGCAGTGTATTGATTAATATAATTGGTGTAAGTAGTAGCTTTAATGTTTGTAACCTGGGACCCTTGAGTTAATTCTTTTTCTTGTTATAGCCCACCACACCTTTGCTCTGTAGGAATGCAACTTTATCTAATGCTTTTTTGGAGGGTGGCTCCTGACCAACCACCTTTAGAGAAAAATAAGGTTTCTGAAGAAAAGGTCTTAAAATGTTAACAGGCCTCCGGGCCAGAAGATGATGCAAATCACCTAAGCTTTTGCATATGATAAGTTTGCAGGAAGAAAGCCTGGTTTGCTGCAAGACTCTACCCCTTCCCCATTATCCTCTATGCATAACTTAAGGTATAAAAACTACTTTGAAAAATAAAGTGCGGGCCTTGTTCACCGAAACTTGGTCTCACCATGTCGTTCTTTCTCTTACCTTCTGGCTGAATTATTCAGCCTCTTTTCGCCACTGAATTTCCTCACTGAGCTATCCTCATTCTATTACTCTTTATATCCTTAATTAACATTTAATTAAGCAGTGGTTTCCTGATCTTCGCCTACGCCGTCTCTCCTTCGAATACCCTGGATCAGCCGGGGCTGGTCCCCGGCACGCTACCATGGCTCGAGAGCAATGACGCGCTCGCCCTCGCCACTCGCATGGAGACCCGACTTCCCTGGCGCCCCACGAGAGGCTCACTGACCTCGCCGTCGTACCTCGTGAGAAAGCGCACACTGGGGCCGCCGCTCGAGAACAACCCCAAGACTCCCCCGTCATCGCGAGATGAGGGCCTTCGTCTCCTGCATGGCCTAGAGACCAATCTCGCGACCTCTCTCCAAAAGCCTCAGGAGGCTTGACTCCCTTTAGTCCACCCAGTGAGCTCCAAGAGATACCCGTCGCGACTCGAGAGCAGAGCGGGGTTCTTTGCTTCCACTCGAGATGGATGCCTGTCTCCCCGGGTGTGTCTGGAATGCAACCCCGAGATCCCTGTCGCCCCTGGAGAGGAACACTGGCTTCTGGACACAAGCCTAGATGAGGTCTATTGGCCCTGCAGTCACTCGAGAGAAATCCCCAGCTTTCCTTCGCAACTCGAATGGAAGATTGGACTTCCCTGGGCCTACACAAGAAGCATCCTGAATTCCCCGTCGTAATTCGAGAATCCTGCTACACCTCGAGAAAAACCACGTGGTTCCCCCGTCATCGCAAGATGTAGCCCTGTGCCGCTACAGCGTCTCAGGAGAAGTCCCACTTTAGGAATTGGAGTTCGAAACGGTACTTGTCACCCTTGATGCGACCCACAAAGTGCCCCGACATCCCGGTCTCCCTCGAGAGGAACACCGAGGTTTTCTGGCAACACTTCCTCTGAGCCTCTTCTACCCTCTTGATCTGGACAGGAGGGTCGACTCCCCTGCTTTGTCTGGAAGGGGTTCCTGACCTTCCGGTCGCACCTCAGGATGAGGCCGGTCTCACGACGACATTCCAGACGTGGCCTCGTGGGTGGTTCCACATTCCAAAGGACCCCGATTTCCCGGTCCCCTCTTGATAAGAACCCGATGCCCGGACACCTCTTCGAACTCCACCCTGTGAATGAAGTCAACACGAAGGGGCAGTGACTCGCCCGTGCATCGTCGGGAAAAGACCCCAGGTTCCAAATACCGCTCGACAAGTGGCCTGTCTCCCCGGGAACACCTCGAGAGGCAAGCGGAGTTCCATGCCTCAACCCAAGACGAGGCCTGACTCTCCTGTCCCAAGTCTGCAGGGACCTTGCGGTCGGAGTCTGAAGTCAGAGGAACCCTGAGGTTCCTGCCTCAACTGGAGATGAGGCCCTCTTCCAATGCACCAAACCCAGTGGAGTGCCGAGAGGCCCCTCCCACCTCCAGTTTCCCTGACTTCTCAGAGCCACCATGAGAAGCCCCCTGAGGTCACCTGCACAAGTCGAGGGACCCCAGGGTGTCCTGCCTCAACCCGAGAAAGACCTCGAGAGACCTTCTTCAACACGTCTCGAGGCCAGATTCCCCTACTATGACTTGAGAGTAAAGACGCGCTCCCCTCGCCATTCGCATGGAGACCCGACTTCCTTGCCGCCCCACGAGAGGCTCACTGACCTCGCCGTCGTACCTCGCGAGAAACCGCACACTGGGGCCGCCGCTCGAGAACAACCCCGAGCCTCCCCCGTCATCGCGACTTGAGGGCCTTCGTCTCCTGTATGGCCTAGAGACCAATCTCTCGACCTCTCTCCAAACGCCTCAGGAGGCTTGACTCCCTTTAGTCCACCCAGTGAGCTCCAAGAGATACCCGTCGCGACTCAAGAGCAGAGCGGGGTTCTTTGCTCCCACTCGAGATGGATGCCTGTCTCCCCGGGTGCGTCTGGAATGCAACCCCGAGATCCCTTTCGCCCCTGGAGAGGAACATTGGCTTCTGGACACAAGCCTAGATGAGTTCTATTGGCCCTGCAGTCACTCGAGAGCAATCCCCAGCTATCCTTCGCAACTCGAATGGAAGATTGGACTTGCCTGGGCCAACACAAGAGGCATCCTGAATTCCCCGTCGTAACTCGAGAATCCCGCCGTAAGTCGAGAAAAACCACGTGGCTCCCCCGTCATCGCAAGATGAAGCCCTTTCCCGCTACAGTGTCTCAGGAGAAGTCCCACGTTAGGTATTGGAGGTCGAAACGGTACTTGGCACCCTTGATGCGACCCACAAAGTGCCCCGACATCCCGGTCTCCCTCGAGAGGAACACCGAGGTTTTCCCGCACCACTTCCTCTGAGCCCCTTCTACCCTCCTGATCTGGACAGGAGGGTCGACTCCCCTGCTTTGTCAGGAAGGGGTTCCCGACCTTCCGGTCGCACCTCAGGATGAGGCCGGTCTCACGACGACATTCCAGACGTGGCCTCGTGGGTGGTTCCACATTCCGAAGGACCCCGATTTCCCGGTCCCCTCTTGATAAGAACCCGATGCCCGGACACCTCTTCGAACTCCACCCTGTGAATGAAGTCAACACGAAGGGGCAGTGACTCGCCCGTGCATCGTCGGGAAAAGACCCCCAGGTTCCAAATACCGCTCGACAAGTGGCCTGTCTCCCCGGGAACACCTCGAGAGGCAAGCGGAGTTCCATGCCTCAACCCAAGACGAGGCCTGACTCTCCTGTCCCAAGTCTGCAGGGACCTTGCGATCGGAGTCTGAAGTCAGAGGAACCCTGAGGTTCCTGCCTCAACTGGAGATGAGGCCCTCTTCCAATGCACCAAACCCAGTGGAGTGCCGAGAGGCCCCTCCCACCTCCAGTTTCCCTGACTTCTCAGAGCCACCATGAGAAGCCCCCTGAGGTCACCTGCACAAGTCGAGGGACCCCAGGGTGTCCTGCCTCAACCCGAGAAAGACCTCGAGAGACCTTCTTCAACACGTCTCGAGGCCAGATTCCCCTACTGCCGTGAGCCGGCATATTGCATATTGAGTGCATATTGCATATTGCATATTGAGTGCAGCACTTTCCACAGCATCATCATTCAGGATCTGGAATAGCTCCACTGGAATTCTATCACTGCTGGGAGCCAGTGAGGAACTCCGCCCATGACAAAGGTCATGAGGAAGGAGGCTCGGCATACGCAAAGGCGGGATCGAGCTTCAGGAGTCCCCCTGGAAATTCTCGAGCATATACCCCCAAACCAGAGTCTGCCTACTTTCTGCTTGTGCTTGCACCTAAACCTCTGACTTTACGGGGGCTCTCCCCCACTACCTCTCTCTGAAAAAGAGTTAGCTTACAGTTCCAGTTAATAATTCCTGGGTGTGACAGTGTTTAACCTACAAACTCCTTTGGAAATCCTCTAGCCTGCCTGAATAGGTTTTTCCGGCCACATGTGATTGTTCAGAGCCTCCCAACTGTGAGAGGCAGGAGATGTTCTAAACTGTCTAAACACAAATTCTTTTGAGTAGTTACAAGATTGATTAGAAATTGTATTGGTGAATGGTTTTTCACTTGTTGGGCCATTGTTTGCTGCTAAGTTTCCATATCCCTTACCTGCTGTGTCCCTGGCAGTGTATTGATTAATATAATTGGTGTAAGTAGTAGCTTTAATGTTTGTAACCTGGGACCCTTGAGTTAATTCTTTTTCTTGTTATAGCCCACCACACCTTTGCTCTGTAGGAATGCAACTTTATCTAATGCTTTTTTGGAGGGTGGCTCCTGACCAACCACCTTTAGAGAAAAATAAGGTTTCTGAAGAAAAGGTCTTAAAATGTTAACAGGCCTCCGGGCCAGAAGATGATGCAAATCACCTAAGCTTTTGCATATGATAAGTTTGCAGGAAGAAAGCCTGGTTTGCTGCAAGACTCTACCCCTTCCCCCATTATCCTCTATGCATAACTTAAGGTATAAAAACTACTTTGAAAAATAAAGTGCGGGCCTTGTTCACCGAAACTTGGTCTCACCATGTCGTTCTTTCTCTTACCTTCTGGCTGAATTATTCAGCCTCTTTTCGCCACTGAATTTCCTCACTGAGCTATCCTCATTCTATTACTCTTTATATCCTTAATTAACATTTAATTAAGCAGTGGTTTCCTGATCTTCGCCTACGCCGTCTCTCCTTCGAATACCCTGGATCAGCCGGGGCTGGTCCCCGGCACGCTACCATGGCTCGAGAGCAATGACGCGCTCGCCCTCGCCACTCGCATGGAGACCCGACTTCCCTGGCGCCCCACGAGAGGCTCACTGACCTCGCCGTCGTACCTCGTGAGAAAGCGCACACTGGGGCCGCCGCTCGAGAACAACCCCAAGACTCCCCCGTCATCGCGAGATGAGGGCCTTCGTCTCCTGCATGGCCTAGAGACCAATCTCGCGACCTCTCTCCAAACGCCTCAGGAGGCTTGACTCCCTTTAGTCCACCCAGTGAGCTCCAAGAGATACCCGTCGCGACTCGAGAGCAGAGCGGGGTTCTTTGCTTCCACTCGAGATGGATGCCTGTCTCCCCGGGTGTGTCTGGAATGCAACCCCGAGATCCCTGTCGCCCCTGGAGAGGAACACTGGCTTCTGGACACAAGCCTAGATGAGGTCTATTGGCCCTGCAGTCACTCGAGAGAAATCCCCAGCTTTCCTTCGCAACTCGAATGGAAGATTGGACTTGCCTGGGCCTACACAAGAAGCATCCTGAATTCCCCGTCGTAATTCGAGAATCCTGCTACACCTCGAGAAAAACCACGTGGTTCCCCCGTCATCGCAAGATGTAGCCCTGTGCCGCTACAGCGTCTCAGGAGAAGTCCCACTTTAGGAATTGGAGTTCGAAACGGCACTTGTCACCCTTGATGCGACCCACAAAGTGCCCCGACATCCCGGTCTCCCTCGAGAGGAACGCCGAAGTTTTCTGGCAACACTTCCTCTGAGCCTCTTCTACCCTCCTGATCTGGACAGGAGGGTCGACTCCCCTGCTTTGTCTGGAAGGGGTTCCTGGCCTTCCGGTCGCACCTCAGGATGAGGCCGGTCTCACGACGACATTCCAGACGTGGCCTCGTGGGTGGTTCCACATTCCGAAGGACCCCGATTTCCCGGTCCCCTCTTGATAAGAACCCGATGCCCGGACACCTCTTCGAACTCCACCCTGTGAATGAAGTCAACACGAAGGGGCAGTGACTCGCCCGTGCATCGTCGGGAAAAGACCCCCAGGTTCCAAATACAGCTCGACAAGTGGCCTGTCTCCCCGGGAACATCTCGAGAGGCAAGCGGAGTTCCATGCCTCAACCCAAGACGAGGCCTGACTCTCCTGTCCCAAGTCTGCAGGGACCTTGCGGTCGGAGTCTGAAGTCAGAGGAACCCTGAGGTTCCTGCCTCAACTGGAGATGAGGCCCTCTTCCAATGCACCAAACCCAGTGGAGTGCCGAGAGGCCCCTCCCACCTCCAGTTTCCCTGACTTCTCAGAGCCACCATGAGAAGCCCCCTGAGGTCACCTGCACAAGTCGAGGGACCCCAGGGTGTCCTGCCTCAACCCGAGAAAGACCTCGAGAGACCTTCTTCAACACGTCTCGAGGCCAGATTCCCCTACTATGACTTGAGAGTAAAGACGCGCTCCCCCTCGCCATTCGCATGGAGACCCGACTTCCCTGGCGCCCCACGAGAGGCTCACTGACCTCGCCGTCGTACCTCGCGAGAAACCGCACACTGGGGCTGCCGCTCGAGAACAACCCCGAGCCTCCCCGTCATCGCGACTTGAGGGCCTTCGTCTCCTGTATGGCCTAGAGACCAGTCTCGCGACCTCTCTCCAAACGCCTCAGGAGGCTTGACTCCCTTTAGTCCACCCAGTGAGCTCCAAGAGATACCCGTCGCGACTCAAGAGCAGAGCGGGGTTCTTTGCTCCCACTCGAGATGGATGCCTGTCTCCCGGGTGCGTCTGGAATGCAACCCCGAGATCCCTTTCGCCCCTGGAGAGGAACATTGGCTTCTGGACACAAGCCTAGATGAGTTCTATTGGCCCTGCAGTCACTCGAGAGCAATCCCCAGCTTTCCTTCGCAACTCGAATGGAAGATTGGACTTGCCTGGGCCAACACAAGAGGCATCCTGAATTCCCCGTCGTAACTCGAGAATCCCGCTGCAACTCGAGAAAATCCACGTGGTTCCCCCGTCATCGCAAGATGAAGCCCTTTCCCGCTACAGTGTCTCAGGAGAAGTCCCACGTTAGGTATTGGAGGTCGAAACGGTACTTGGCACCCTTGATGCGACCCACAAAGTGCCCCGACATCCCGGTCTCCCTCAAGAGGAACACCGAGGTTTTCCCGCACCACTTCCTCTGAGCCCCTTCTACCCTCCTGATCTGGACAGGAGGGTCGACTCCCCTGCTTTGTCTGGAAGGGGTTCCCGGCCTTCCGGTCGCACCTCAGGATGAGGCCGGTCTCACGACGACATTCCAGACGTGGCCTCGTGGGTGGTTCCACATTCCGAAGGACCCCGATTTCCCGGTCCCCTCTTGATAAGAACCCGATGCCCGGACACCTCTTCGAACTCCACCCTGTGAATGAAGTCAACACGAAGGGGCAGTGACTCGCCCGTGCATCGTCGGGAAAAGACCCCAGGTTCCAAATACCGCTCGACAAGTGGCCTGTCTCCCCGGGAACACCTCGAGAGGCAAGCGGAGTTCCATGCCTCAACCCAAGACGAGGCCTGACTCTCCTGTCCCAAGTCTGCAGGGACCTTGCGGTCGGAGTCTGAAGTCAGAGGAACCCTGAGGTTCCTGCCTCAACTGGAGATGAGGCCCTCTTCCAATGCACCAAACCCAGTGGAGTGCCGAGAGGCCCCTCCCACCTCCAGTTTCCCTGACTTCTCAGAGCCACCATGAGAAGCCCCCTGAGGTCACCTGCACAAGTCGAGGGACCCCAGGGTGTCCTGCCTCAACCCGAGAAAGACCTCGAGAGACCTTCTTCAACACGTCTCGAGGCCAGATTCCCCTACTGCCGTGAGCCGGCATATTGCATATTGAGTGCATATTGCATATTGCATATTGAGTGCAGCACTTTCCACAGCATCATCATTCAGGATCTGGAATAGCTCCACTGGAATTCTATCACTGCTGGGAGCCAGTGAGGAACTCCGCCCATGACAAAGGTCATGAGGAAGGAGGCTCGGCATACGCAAAGGCGGGATCGAGCTTCAGGAGTCCCCCTGGAAATTCTCGAGCATATACCCCCAAAACCAGAGTCTGCCTACTTTCTGCTTGTGCTTGCACCTAAACCTCTGACTTTACGGGGGCTCTCCCCCACTACCTCTCTCTGAAAAAAGAGTTAGCTTACAGTTCCAGTTAATAATTCCTGGGTGTGACAGTGTTTAACCTACAAACTCCTTTGGAAATCCTCTAGCCTGCCTGAATAGGTTTTTCCGGCCACATGTGATTGTTCAGAGCCTCCCAACTGTGAGAGGCAGGAGATGTTCTAAACTGTCTAAACACAAATTCTTTTGAGTAGTTACAAGATTGATTAGAAATTGTATTGGTGAATGGTTTTTCACTTGTTGGGCCATTGTTTGCTGCTAAGTTTCCATATCCCTTACCTGCTGTGTCCCTGGCAGTGTATTGATTAATATAATTGGTGTAAGTAGTAGCTTTAATGTTTGTAACCTGGGACCCTTGAGTTAATTCTTTTTCTTGTTATAGCCCACCACACCTTTGCTCTGTAGGAATGCAACTTTATCTAATGCTTTTTGGAGGGTGGCTCCTGACCAACCACCTTTAGAGAAAAATAAGGTTTCTGAAGAAAAGGTCTTAAAATGTTAACAGGCCTCCGGGCCAGAAGATGATGCAAATCACCTAAGCTTTTGCATATGATAAGTTTGCAGGAAGAAAGCCTGGTTTGCTGCAAGACTCTACCCCTTCCCCCATTATCCTCTATGCATAACTTAAGGTATAAAAACTACTTTGAAAAATAAAGTGCGGGCCTTGTTCACCGAAACTTGGTCTCACCATGTCGTTCTTTCTCTTACCTTCTGGCTGAATTATTCAGCCTCTTTCGCCACTGAATTTCCTCACTGAGCTATCCTCATTCTATTACTCTTTATATCCTTAATTAACATTTAATTAAGCAGTGGTTTCCTGATCTTCGCCTACGCCGTCTCTCCTTCGAATACCCTGGATCAGCCGGGGCTGGTCCCCGGCACGCTACCATGGCTCGAGAGCAATGACGCGCTCGCCCTCGCCATTCGCATGGAGACCCGACTTCCCTGGCGCCCCACGAGAGGCTCACTGACCTCGCCGTCGTACCTCGTGAGAAAGCGCACACTGGGGCCGCCGCTCGAGAACAACCCCAAGACTCCCCCGTCATCGCGAGATGAGGGCCTTCGTCTCCTGCATGGCCTAGAGACCAATCTCGCGACCTCTCTCCAAAAGCCTCAGGAGGCTTGACTCCCTTTAGTCCACCCAGTGAGCTCCAAGAGATACCCGTCGCGACTCGAGAGCAGAGCGGGGTTCTTTGCTTCCACTCGAGATGGATGCCTGTCTCCCGGGTGTGTCTGGAATGCAACCCCGAGATCCCTGTCGCCCCTGGAGAGGAACACTGGCTTCTGGACACAAGCCTAGATGAGGTCTATTGGCCCTGCAGTCACTCGAGAGAAATCCCCAGCTTTCCTTCGCAACTCGAATGGAAGATTGGACTTCCCTGGGCCTACACAAGAAGCATCCTGAATTCCCCGTCGTAACTCGAGAATCCTGCTACACCTCGAGAAAAACCACGTGGTTCCCCCGTCATCGCAAGATGAAGCCCTGTGCCGCTACAGCGTCTCAGGAGAAGTCCCACGTTAGGAATTGGAGTTCGAAACGGTACTTGTCACCCTTGATGCGACCCACAAAGTGCCCCGACATCCCGGTCTCCCTCGAGAGGAACACCGAGGTTTTCTGGCAACACTTCCTCTGAGCCTCTTCTACCCTCTTGATCTGGACAGGAGGGTCGACTCCCCTGCTTTGTCTGGAAGGGGTTCCCGGCCTTCCGGTCGCACCTCAGGATGAGGCCGGTCTCACGACGACATTCCAGACGTGGCCTCGTGGGTGGTTCCACATTCCAAAGGACCCCGATTTCCCGGTCCCCTCTTGATAAGAACCCGATGCCCGGACACCTCTTCGAACTCCACCCTGTGAATGAAGTCAACACGAAGGGGCAGTGACTCGCCCGTGCATCGTCGGGAAAAGACCCCAGGTTCCAAATACCGCTCGACAAGTGGCCTGTCTCCCCGGGAACACCTCGAGAGGCAAGCGGAGTTCCATGCCTCAACCCAAGACGAGGCCTGACTCTCCTGTCCCAAGTCTGCAGGGACCTTGCGGTCGGAGTCTGAAGTCAGAGGAACCCTGAGGTTCCTGCCTCAACTGGAGATGAGGCCCTCTTCCAATGCACCAAACCCAGTGGAGTGCCGAGAGGCCCCTCCCACCTCCAGTTTCCCTGACTTCTCAGAGCCACCATGAGAAGCCCCCTGAGGTCACCTGCACAAGTCGAGGGACCCCAGGGTGTCCTGCCTCAACCCGAGAAAGACCTCGAGAGACCTTCTTCAACACGTCTCGAGGCCAGATTCCCCTACTATGACTTGAGAGTAAAGACGCGCTCCCCTCGCCACTCGCATGGAGACCCGACTTCCTTGCCGCCCCACGAGAGGCTCACTGACCTCGCCGTCGTACCTCGCGAGAAACCGCACACTGGGGCCGCCGCTCGAGAACAACCCCGAGCCTCCCCCGTCATCGCGACTTGAGGGCCTTCGTCTCCTGTATGGCCTAGAGACCAGTCTCTCGACCTCTCTCCAAACGCCTCAGGAGGCTTGACTCCCTTTAGTCCACCCAGTGAGCTCCAAGAGATACCCGTCGCGACTCAAGAGCAGAGCGGGGTTCTTTGCTCCCACTCGAGATGGATGCCTGTCTCCCCGGGTGCGTCTGGAATGCAACCCCGAGATCCCTTTCGCCCCTGGAGAGGAACATTGGCTTCTGGACACAAGCCTAGATGAGGTCTATTGGCCCTGCAGTCACTCGAGAGCAATCCCCAGCTTTCCTTCGCAACTCGAATGGAAGATTGGACTTCCCTGGGCCAACACAAGAGGCATCCTGAATTCCCCGTCGTAACTCGAGAATCCCGCTGCAACTCGAGAAAATCCACGTGGTTCCCCCGTCATCGCAAGATGAAGCCCTTTCCCGCTACAGTGTCTCAGGAGAAGTCCCACGTTAGGTATTGGAGGTCGAAACGGTACTTGGCACCCTTGATGCGACCCACAAAGTGCCCCGACATCCCGGTCTCCCTCGAGAGGAACACCGAGGTTTTCCCGCACCACTTCCTCTGAGCCCCTTCTACCCTCCTGATCTGGACAGGAGGGTCGACTCCCCTGCTTTGTCTGGAAGGGGTTCCCGGCCTTCCGGTCGCACCTCAGGATGAGGCCGGTCTCACGACGACATTCCAGACGTGGCCTCGTGGGTGGTTCCACATTCCGAAGGACCCCGATTTCCCGGTCCCCTCTTGATAAGAACCCGATGCCCGGACACCTCTTCGAACTCCACCCTGTGAATGAAGTCAACACGAAGGGGCAGTGACTCGCCCGTGCATCGTCGGGAAAAGACCCCCAGGTTCCAAATACCGCTCGACAAGTGGCCTGTCTCCCCGGGAACACCTCGAGAGGCAAGCGGAGTTCCATGCCTCAACCCAAGACGAGGCCTGACTCTCCTGTCCCAAGTCTGCAGGGACCTTGCGGTCGGAGTCTGAAGTCAGAGGAACCCTGAGGTTCCTGCCTCAACTGGAGATGAGGCCCTCTTCCAATGCACCAAACCCAGTGGAGTGCCGAGAGGCCCCTCCCACCTCCAGTTTCCCTGACTTCTCAGAGCCACCATGAGAAGCCCCCTGAGGTCACCTGCACAAGTCGAGGGACCCCAGGGTGTCCTGCCTCAACCCGAGAAAGACCTCGAGAGACCTTCTTCAACACGCCTCGAGGCCAGATTCCCCTACTGCCGTGAGCCGGCATATTGCATATTGAGTGCATATTGCATATTGCATATTGAGTGCAGCACTTTCCACAGCATCATCATTCAGGATCTGGAATAGCTCCACTGGAATTCTATCACTGCTGGGAGCCAGTGAGGAACTCCGCCCATGACAAAGGTCATGAGGAAGGAGGCTCGGCATACGCAAAGGCGGGATCGAGCTTCAGGAGTCCCCCTGGAAATTCTCGAGCATATACCCCCAAACCAGAGTCTGCCTACTTTCTGCTTGTGCTTGCACCTAAACCTCTGACTTTACGGGGGGCTCTCCCCACTACCTCTCTCTGAAAAAAGAGTTAGCTTACAGTTCCAGTTAATAATTCCTGGGTGTGACAGTGTTTAACCTACAAACTCCTTTGGAAATCCTCTAGCCTGCCTGAATAGGTTTTTCCGGCCACATGTGATTGTTCAGAGCCTCCCAACTGTGAGAGGCAGGAGATGTTCTAAACTGTCTAAACACAAATTCTTTTGAGTAGTTACAAGATTGATTAGAAATTGTATTGGTGAATGGTTTTTCACTTGTTGGGCCATTGTTTGCTGCTAAGTTTCCATATCCCTTACCTGCTGTGTCCCTGGCAGTGTATTGATTAATATAATTGGTGTAAGTAGTAGCTTTAATGTTTGTAACCTGGGACCCTTGAGTTAATTCTTTTTCTTGTTATAGCCCACCACACCTTTGCTCTGTAGGAATGCAACTTTATCTAATGCTTTTTGGAGGGTGGCTCCTGACCAACCACCTTTAGAGAAAAATAAGGTTTCTGAAGAAAAGGTCTTAAAATGTTAACAGGCCTCCGGGCCAGAAGATGATGCAAATCACCTAAGCTTTTGCATATGATAAGTTTGCAGGAAGAAAGCCTGGTTTGCTGCAAGACTCTACCCCTTCCCCATTATCCTCTATGCATAACTTAAGGTATAAAAACTACTTTGAAAAATAAAGTGCGGGCCTTGTTCACCGAAACTTGGTCTCACCATGTCGTTCTTTCTCTTACCTTCTGGCTGAATTATTCAGCCTCTTTTCGCCACTGAATTTCCTCACTGAGCTATCCTCATTCTATTACTCTTTATATCCTTAATTAACATTTAATTAAGCAGTGGTTTCCTGATCTTCGCCTACGCCGTCTCTCCTTCGAATACCCTGGATCAGCCGGGGCTGGTCCCCGGCACGCTACCATGGCTCGAGAGCAATGACGCGCTCGCCCTCGCCACTCGCATGGAGACCCGACTTCCCTGGCGCCCCACGAGAGGCTCACTGACCTCGCCGTCGTACCTCGTGAGAAAGCGCACACTGGGGCCGCCGCTCGAGAACAACCCCAAGACTCCCCCGTCATCGCGAGATGAGGGCCTTCGCCTCCTGCATGGCCTAGAGACCAATCTCGCGACCTCTCTCCAAAAGCCTCAGGAGGCTTGACTCCCTTTAGTCCACCCAGTGAGCTCCAAGAGATACCCGTCGCGACTCGAGAGCAGAGCGGGCTTCTTTGCTTCCACTCGAGATGGATGCCTGTCTCCCCGGGTGTGTCTGGAATGCAACCCCGAGATCCCTGTCGCCCCTGGAGAGGAACACTGGCTTCTGGACACAAGCCTAGATGAGGTCTATTGGCCCTGCAGTCACTCGAGAGAAATCCTCAGCTTTCCTTCGCAACTCGAATGGAAGATTGGACTTCCCTGGGCCTACACAAGAAGCATCCTGAATTCCCCGTCGTAATTCGAGAATCCTGCTACACCTCGAGAAAAACCACGTGGTTCCCCCGTCATCGCAAGATGTAGCCCTGTGCCGCTACAGCGTCTCAGGAGAAGTCCCACTTTAGGAATTGGAGTTCGAAACGGTACTTGTCACCCTTGATGCGACCCACAAAGTGCCCCGACATCCCGGTCTCCCTCGAGAGGAACGCCGAAGTTTTCTGGCAACACTTCCTCTGAGCCTCTTCTACCCTCCTGATCTGGACAGGAGGGTCGACTCCCCTGCTTTGTCTGGAAGGGGTTCCCGGCCTTCCGGTCGCACCTCAGGATGAGGCCGGTCTCACGACGACATTCCAGACGTGGCCTCGTGGGTGGTTCCACATTCCGAAGGACCCCGATTTCCCGGTCCCCTCTTGATAAGAACCCGATGCCCGGACACCTCTTCGAACTCCACCCTGTGAATGAAGTCAACACGAAGGGGCAGTGACTCGCCCGTGCATCGTCGGGAAAAGACCCCCAGGTTCCAAATACCGCTCGACAAGTGGCCTGTCTCCCTGGGAACACCTCGAGAGGCAAGCGGAGTTCCATGCCTCAACCCAAGACGAGGCCTGACTCTCCTGTCCCAAGTCTGCAGGGACCTTGCGGTCGGAGTCTGAAGTCAGAGGAACCCTGAGGTTCCTGCCCCAACTGGAGATGAGGCCCTCTTCCAATGCACCAAACCCAGTGGAGTGCCGAGAGGCCCCTCCCACCTCCAGTTTCCCTGACTTCTCAGAGCCACCATGAGAAGCCCCCTGAGGTCACCTGCACAAGCCGAGGGACCCCAGGGTGTCCTGCCCCAACCCGAGAAAGACCTCGAGAGACCTTCTTCAACACGTCTCGAGGCCAGATTCCCCTACTATGACTTGAGAGTAAAGACGCGCTCCCCTCGCCATTCGCATGGAGACCCGACTTCCTTGCCGCCCCACGAGAGGCTCACTGACCTCGCCGTCGTACCTCGCGAGAAACCGCACACTGGGGCCGCCGCTCGAGAACAACCCCGAGCCTCCCCCGTCATCGCGACTTGAGGGCCTTCGTCTCCTGCAAGGCCTAGAGACCAGTCTCTCGACCTCTCTCCAAACGCCTCAGGAGGCTTGACTCCCTTTAGTCCACCCAGTGAGCTCCAAGAGATACCCGTCACGACTCAAGAGCAGAGCGGGGTTCTTTGCTCCCACTTGAGATGGATGCCTGTCTCCCGGGTGCGTCTGGAATGCAACCCCGAGATCCCTTTCGCCCCTGGAGAGGAACATTGGCTTCTGGACACAAGCCTAGATGAGTTCTATTGGCCCTGCAGTCACTCGAGAGCAATCCCCAGCTTTCCTTCGCAACTCGAATGGAAGATTGGACTTCCCTGGGCCAACACAAGAGGCATCCTGAATTCCCCGTCGTAACTCGAGAATCCCGCTGCAACTCGAGAAAATCCACGTGGTTCCCCCGTCATCGCAAGACGAAGCCCTTTCCCGCTACAGTGTCTCAGGAGAAGTCCCACGTTAGGTATTGGAGGTCGAAACGGTACTTGGCACCTTTGATGCGACCCACAAAGTGCCCCGACATCCTGGTCTCCCTCGAGAGGAACACCGAGGTTTTCCCGCACCACTTCCTCTGAGCCCCTTCTACCCTCCTGATCTGGACAGGAGGGTCGACTCCCCTGCTTTGTCTGGAAGGGGTTCCCGGCCTTCCGGTCGCACCTCAGGATGAGGCCGGTCTCACGACGACATTCCAGACGTGGCCTCGTGGGTGGTTCCACATTCCGAAGGACCCCGATTTCCCGGTCCCCTCTTGATAAGAACCCGATGCCCGGACACCTCTTCGAACTCCACCCTGTGAATGAAGTCAACACGAAGGGGCAGTGACTCGCCCGTGCATCGTCGGGAAAAGACCCCCAGGTTCCAAATACCGCTCGACAAGTGGCCTGTCTCCCCGGGAACACCTCGAGAGGCAAGCGGAGTTCCATGCCTCAACCCAAGACGAGGCCTGACTCTCCTGTCCCAAGTCTGCAGGGACCTTGCGGTCGGAGTCTGAAGTCAGAGGAACCCTGAGGTTCCTGCCTCAACTGGAGATGAGGCCCTCTTCCAATGCACCAAACCCAGTGGAGTGCCGAGAGGCCCCTCCCACCTCCAGTTTCCCTGACTTCTCAGAGCTACCATGAGAAGCCCCCTGAGGTCACCTGCACAAGTCGAGGGACCCCAGGGTGTCCTGCCTCAACCCGAGAAAGACCTCGAGAGACCTTCTTCAACACGTCTCGAGGCCAGATTCCCCTACCATGGCTCGAGAGCAATGACGCGCTCCCCTCGCCACTCGCATGGAGACCCGACTTTGGCGCCCCACGAGAGGCTCACTGACCTCGCCGTCGTACCTCGTGAGAAACCGCACACTGGGGCCGCCGCTCGAGAACAACCCCGAGCCTCCCCCGTCATCGCGAGATGAGGGCCTTCGTCTCCTGCATGGCCTAGAGACCAGTCTCGCGACCTCTCTCCAAACGCCTCAGGAGGCTTGACTCCCTTAGTCCACCCAGTGAGCTCCAAGAGATACCCGTCGCGACTCGAGAGCAGAGCGGGGTTCTTTGCTCCCACTCGAGATGAATGCCTGTCTCCCCGGGTGCGTCTGGAATGCAACCCCGAGATCCCTGTCGCCCCTGGAGAGGAACATTGGCTTCTGGACACAAGCCTAGATGAGGTCTATTGGCCCTGCAGTCACTCGAGAGCAATCCCCAGCTTTCCTTCGCAACTCGAATGGAAGATTGGACTTGCCTGGGCCAACACAAGAGGCATCCTGTATTCCCCGTCGTAACTCGAGAATCCCGCCGCAACTCGAGAAAAACCCCGTGGTTCCCCGGTCATCGCAAGATGAAGCCCTTTCCCGCTACAGCGTCTCAGGAGAAGTCCCACGTTAAGAATTGTAGGTCCAAACGGTACTTGGCACCCTTGATGCGACCCACAAAGTTCCCTGACATCCCGGTCTCCCTCGAGAGGAACACCGACGTTTTCCGGCACCACTTCCGCTGAGCCCCTTCTACCCTCCTGATCTGGACAGGAGGGTCGACTCCCCTGCTTTGTCTGGAAGGGGTTCCCGACCTTCCTGTCGCACCTCAGGATGAGGCCGTTCTCACGACGAAATTACAGACGTGGCCTCGTGGATGGTTCCACATTCCGAAGGACCCCGATTTCCCGGTCCCCTCTTGATAAGAACCCGATGCCCGGACACCTCTTCGAACTCCACCCTGTGAATGAAGTCAACACGAAGGGGCAGTGACTCACCCGTGCATCGTCGGGAAAAGACCCCCAGGTTCTAAATACAGCTCGACAAGTGGCCTGTCTCCCCGGGAACACCTCGAGAGGCAAGCGGAGTTCCATGCCTCAACCCAAGACGAGGCCTGACTCTCCTGTCCCAAGTCTGCAGGGACCTTGCGGTCGGAGTCTGAAATCAGAGGAACCCTGAGGTTCCTGCCTCAACTGGAGATGAGGCCCTCTTCCAATGCACCAAACCCAGTGGAGTGCCGAGAGGCCCCTCCCACCTCCAGTTTCCCTGACTTCTCAGAGCCACCATGAGAAGCCCCCTGAGGTCACCTGCACAAGTCGAGGGACCCCAGGGTGTCCTGCCTCAACCCGAGAAAGACCTCGAGAGACCTTCTTCAACACGTCTCGAGGCCAGATTCCCCTACCATGGCTCGAGAGCAATGACGCGCTCCCCCTCGCCACTCGCATGGAGACCCGACTTCCCTGGCGCCCCACGAGAGGCTCACTGACCTCGCCGTCGTACCTCGTGAGAAACCGCACACTGGGGCCGCCGCTCGAGAACAACCCCGAGCCTCCCCCGTCATCGCGAGTTGAGGGCCTTCGTCTCCTGCATGGCCTAGAGACCAGTCTCGCGACCTCTCTCCAAACGCCTCAGGAGGCTTGACTCCCTTTAGTCCACCCAGTGAGCTCCAAGAGATACCCGTCGCGACTCGAGAGCAGAGCGGGGTTCTTTGCTTCCACTCGAGATGGATGCCTGTCTCCCCGGGTGCGTCTGGAATGCAACCCCGAGATCCCTGTCGCCCCTGGAGAGGAACATTGGCTTCTGGACACAAGCCTAGATGAGGTCTATTGGCCCTGCAGTCACTCGAGAGCAATCCCCAGCTTTCCTTCGCAACTCGAATGGAAGATTGGACTTCCCTGGGCCAACACAAGAGGCATCCTGAATTCCCCGTCGTAACTCGAGAATCCCGCTGCAACTCGAGAAAATCCACGTGGTTCCCCCGTCATCGCAAGATGAAGCCCTTTCCCGCTACAGCGTCTCAGGAGAAGTCCCACGTTAGGAATTGGAGGTCGAAACGGTACTTGGCACCCTTGATGCGACCCACAAAGTTCCCCGACATCCCGGTCTCCCTCGAGAGGAACACCGAGGTTTTCCCGCACCACTTCCTCTGAGCCCCTTCTACCCTCCTGATCTGGACAGGAGGGTCGACTCCCCTGCTTTGTCTGGAAGGGGTTCCCGGCCTTCCGGTCGCACCTCAGGATGAGGCCGGTCTCACGACGACATTCCAGACGTGGCCTCGTGGGTGGTTCCACATTCCGAAGGACCCCGATTTCCCGGTCCCCTCTTGATAAGAACCCGATGCCCGGACACCTCTTCGAACTCCACCCTGTGAATGAAGTCAACACGAAGGGGCAGTGACTCGCCCGTGCATCGTCGGGAAAAGACCCCAGGTTCCAAATACCGCTCGACAAGTGGCCTGTCTCCCCGGGAACACCTCGAGAGGCAAGCGGAGTTCCATGCCTCAACCCAAGACGAGGCCTGACTCTCCTGTCCCAAGTCTGCAGGGACCTTGCGGTCGGAGTCTGAAGTCAGAGGAACCCTGAGGTTCCTGCCTCAACTGGAGATGAGGCCCTCTTCCAATGCACCAAACCCAGTGGAGTGCCGAGAGGCCCCTCCCACCTCCAGTTTCCCTGACTTCTCAGAGCCACCATGAGAAGCCCCCTGAGGTCACCTGCACAAGTCGAGGGACCCCAGGGTGTCCTGCCTCAACCCGAGAAAGACCTCGAGAGACCTTCTTCAACACGTCTCGAGGCCAGATTCCCCTACTGCCGTGAGCCGGCATATTGCATATTGAGTGCATATTGCATATTGCATATTGAGTGCAGCACTTTCCACAGCATCATCATTCAGGATCTGGAATAGCTCCACTGGAATTCTATCACTGCTGGGAGCCAGTGAGGAACTCCGCCCATGACAAAGGTCATGAGGAAGGAGGCTCGGCATACGCAAAGGCGGGATCGAGCTTCAGGAGTCCCCCTGGAAATTCTCGAGCATATACCCCCAAACCAGAGTCTGCCTACTTTCTGCTTGTGCTTGCACCTAAACCTCTGACTTTACGGGGCTCTCCCCACTACCTCTCTCTGAAAAAAGAGTTAGCTTACAGTTCCAGTTAATAATTCCTGGGTGTGACAGTGTTTAACCTACAAACTCCTTTGGAAATCCTCTAGCCTGCCTGAATAGGTTTTTCCGGCCACATGTGATTGTTCAGAGCCTCCCAACTGTGAGAGGCAGGAGATGTTCTAAACTGTCTAAACACAAATTCTTTTGAGTAGTTACAAGATTGATTAGAAATTGTATTGGTGAATGGTTTTTCACTTGTTGGGCCATTGTTTGCTGCTAAGTTTCCATATCCCTTACCTGCTGTGTCCCTGGCAGTGTATTGATTAATATAATTGGTGTAAGTAGTAGCTTTAATGTTTGTAACCTGGGACCCTTGAGTTAATTCTTTTTCTTGTTATAGCCCACCACACCTTTGCTCTGTAGGAATGCAACTTTATCTAATGCTTTTTTGGAGGGTGGCTCCTGACCAACCACCTTTAGAGAAAAATAAGGTTTCTGAAGAAAAGGTCTTAAAATGTTAACAGGCCTCCGGGCCAGAAGATGATGCAAATCACCTAAGCTTTTGCATATGATAAGTTTGCAGGAAGAAAGCCTGGTTTGCTGCAAGACTCTACCCCTTCCCCATTATCCTCTATGCATAACTTAAGGTATAAAAACTACTTTGAAAAATAAAGTGCGGGCCTTGTTCACCGAAACTTGGTCTCACCATGTCGTTCTTTCTCTTACCTTCTGGCTGAATTATTCAGCCTCTTTTCGCCACTGAATTTCCTCACTGAGCTATCCTCATTCTATTACTCTTTATATCCTTAATTAACATTTAATTAAGCAGTGGTTTCCTGATCTTCGCCTACGCCGTCTCTCCTTCGAATACCCTGGATCAGCCGGGGCTGGTCCCCGGCACCCTACCATGGCTCGAGAGCAATGACGCGCTCCCCTCGCCACTCGCATGGAGACCCGACTTCCCTGGCGCCCCACGAGAGGCTCACTGACCTCGCCGTCGTACCTCGTGAGAAAGCGCACACTGGGGCCGCCGCTCGAGAACAACCCCAAGACTCCCCCGTCATCGCGAGATGAGGGCCTTCGTCTCCTGCATGGCCTAGAGACCAATCTCGCGACCTCTCTCCAAAAGCCTCAGGAGGCTTGACTCCCTTTAGTCCACCCAGTGAGCTCCAAGAGATACCCGTCGCGACTCGAGAGCAGAGCGGGGTTCTTTGCTTCCACTCGAGATGGATGCCTGTCTCCCCGGGTGTGTCTGGAATGCAACCCCGAGATCCCTGTCGCCCCTGGAGAGGAACACTGGCTTCTGGACACAAGCCTAGATGAGGTCTATTGGCCCTGCAGTCACTCGAGAGCAATCCCCAGCTTTCCTTCGCAACTCGAATGGAAGATTGGACTTCCCTGGGCCTACACAAGAAGCATCCTGAATTCCCCGTCGTAACTCGAGAATCCTGCTACACTCGAGAAAAACCACGTGGTTCCCCCGTCATCGCAAGATGAAGCCCTGTGCCGCTACAGCGTCTCAGGAGAAGTCCCACTTTAGGAATTGGAGTTCGAAACGGTACTTGTCACCCTTGATGCGACCCACAAAGTGCCCCGACATCCCGGTCTCCCTCGAGAGGAACACCGAAGTTTTCTGGCAACACTTCCTCTGAGCCTCTTCTACCCTCCTGATCTGGACAGGAGGGTCGACTCCCCTGCTTTGTCTGGAAGGGGTTCCCGGCCTTCCGGTCGCACCTCAGGATGAGGCCGGTCTCACGACGACATTCCAGACGTGGCCTCGTGGGTGGTTCCACATTCCGAAGGACCCCGATTTCCCGGTCCCCTCTTGATAAGAACCCGATGCCCGGACACCTCTTCGAACTCCACCCTGTGAATGAAGTCAACACGAAGGGGCAGTGACTCGCCCGTGCATCGTCGGGAAAAGACCCCCAGGTTCCAAATACAGCTCGACAAGTGGCCTGTCTCCCCGGGAACACCTCGAGAGGCAAGCGGAGTTCCATGCCTCAACCCAAGACGAGGCCTGACTCTCCTGTCCCAGTCTGCAGGGACCTTGCGGTCGGAGTCTGAAGTCAGAGGAACCCTGAGGTTCCTGCCTCAACTGGAGATGAGGCCCTCTTCCAATGCACCAAACCCAGTGGAGTGCCGAGAGGCCCCTCCCACCTCCAGTTTCCCTGACTTCTCAGAGCCACCATGAGAAGCCCCCTGAGGTCACCTGCACAAGTCGAGGGACCCCAGGGTGTCCTGCCTCAACCCGAGAAAGACCTCGAGAGACCTTCTTCAACACGTCTCGAGGCCAGATTCCCCTACCATGACTCGAGAGCAAAGACGCGCTCCCCTCGCCACTCGCATGGAGACCCGACTTCCCTGGCGCCCCACGAGAGGCTCACTGACCTCGCCGTCGTACCTCGTGAGAAACCGCACACTGGGGCCGCCGCTCGAGAACAACCCCGAGCCTCCCCCGTCATCGCGAGATGAGGGCCTTCGTCTCCTGCATGGCCTAGAGACCAGTCTCGCGACCGCTCTCCAAACGCCTCAGGAGGCTTGACTCCCTTGAGTCCACCCAGTGAGCTCCAAGAGATACCCGTCGCGACTCAAGAGCAGAGCGGGGTTCTTTGCTTCCACTCGAAATGAATGCCTGTCTCCCCGGGTGCGTCTGGAATGAAACCCCGAGATCCCTGTCGCCCCTGGAGAGGAACATTGGCTTCTGGACACAAGCCTAGATGAGGTCTATTGGCCCTGCAGTCACTCGAGAGCAATGCCCAGCTTTCCTTCGCAACTCGAATGGAAGATTGGACTTGCCTGGGCCAACACAAGAGGCATCCTGAATTCCCCGTCGTAACTCGAGAATCCCGCCGTAACTCGAGAAAATCCACGTGGTTCCCCCGTCATCGCAAGATGAAGCCCTTTCCCGCTACAGTGTCTCAGGAGAAGTCCCACGTTAGGAATTGGAGGTCGAAACGGTACTTGGCACCCTTGATGCGACCCACAAAGTGCCCCGAAATCCCGGTCTCCTCGAGAGGAACACTGAGGTTTTCCCGCACCACTTCCTCTGAGCCCCTTCTACCCTCCTGATCTGGACAGGAGGGTCGACTCCCCTGCTTTGTCTGGAAGGGGTTCCCGGCCTTCCGGTCGCACCTCAGGATGAGGCCGGTCTCACGACGACATTCCAGACGTGGCCTCGTGGGTGGTTCCACATTCCGAAGGACCCCGATTTCCCGGTCCCCTCTTGATAAGAACCCGATGCCCGGACACCTCTTCGAACTCCACCCTGTGAATGAAGTCAACACGAAGGGGCAGTGACTCGCCCGTGCATCGTCGGAAAAGACCCCAGGTTCCAAATACAGCTCGACAAGTGGCCTCTCTCCCCGGGAACACCTCGAGAGGCAAGCGGAGTTCCATGCCTCAACCCAAGACGAGGCCTGACTCTCCTGTCCCCAGTCTGCAGGGACCTTGCGATCGGAGTCTGAAATCAGAGGAACCCTGAGGTTCCTGCCTCAACTGGAGATGAGGCACTCTTCCAATGCACCAAACCCAGTGGAGTCCCGAGAGGCCCCTCCCACCTCCAGTTTCCCTGGCTTCTCAGAGCCACCATGAGAAGCCCCCTGAGGTCACCTGCACAAGTCGAGGGAACCCAGGGTTTCCTGCCTCAACCCGAGAAAGACCTCGAGAGACCTTCTTCAACACGTCTCGAGGCCAGATTCCCCTACCATGACTCGAGAGATATGACGCGCTCCCCCTCGCCACTAGCATGGAGACCCGACTTCCCTGGTGCCCCACGAGAGGCTCACTGACCTCGCCGTCTTACCTCGTGAGAAACCGCACACTGGGGCCGCCGCTCGAGAACAACCCCGAGCCTCCCCGTCATCGCGAGATGAGGGCATCGTCTCCTGCATGGCCTAGAGACCAATCTCGCCACCTCTCTCCAGACGCCTCAGGAGGCTTGACTCCCTTTAGTCCACTCAGTGAGCTCCAAGAGATACCCGTCGCGACTCGAGAGCAGAGCGGGGTTCTTTGCTTCCACTCGAGATGAATGCCTGTCTCCCCGGGTGCGTCTGGAATGCAACCCCGAGATCCCTGTTGACCCTGGAGAGGAACATTGACTTCTGGACACAAGTCTAGATGAGGTCTCTTTGCCCTGCAGTCACTCGAGCGCAATCCCAAGCTTTCCTTCGCAACTCGAATGGAAGATTGGACTTGCCTGGGCCAACACAAGAGGCATCCTGAATTCCCCGTCCTAACTCGAGAATCCCGCCGCAAGTCGAGAAAAACCACGTGGTTCCCCCGTCATCGCAAGATGAAGCCCTTTACCGCTACAGCGTCTCAGGAGAAGTCCCACGTTAGGAATTGGAGGTCGAAACGGTACTTGGCACCCTTGATGCGACCCACAAAGTGCCCCGACATCCCGGTCTCCCTCGAGAGGAACACCGAGGTTTTCCGGCACCACTTCCTCTGAGCCCCTTCTACCCTCCTGATCTCAACAGGAGGGTCGACTCCCCTGCTTTGTCTGGAAGGGGTTCCCGACCTTCCGGTCGCACTTCAGGATGAGGCCGGTCTCACGACGAAATTCCAGACGTGGCCTCGTGGGTGGTTCCACATTCCGAAGGACCCCGATTTCCCGGTCCCCTCTTGATAAGAACCCGATGCCCGGACACCTCTTCGAACTCCACCCTGTGAATGAAGTCAACACGAAGGGGCAGTGACTCGCCCGTGCATCGTCGGGAAAAGACCCCCAGGTTCCAAATACCGCTCGACAAGTGGCCTGTCTCCCCGGGAACACCTCGAGAGGCAAGCGGAGTTCCATGCCTCAACCCAAGACGAGGCCTGACTCTCCTGTCCCAAGTCTGCAGGGACCTGCGGTCGGAGTCTGAAGTCAGAGGAACCCTGAGGTTCCTGCCTCAACTGGAGATGAGGCCCTCTTCCAATGCACCAAACCCAGTGGAGTGCCGAGAGGCCCCTCCCACCTCCAGTTTCCCTGACTTCTCAGAGCCACCATGAGAAGCCCCCTGAGGTCACCTGCACAAGTCGAGGGACCCCAGGGTGTCCTGCCTCAACCCGAGAAAGACCTCGAGAGACCTTCTTCAACACGTCTCGAGGCCAGATTCCCCTACTGCCGTGAGCCGGCATATTGCATATTGAGTGCATATTGCATATTGCATATTGAGTGCAGCACTTTCCACAGCATCATCATTCAGGATCTGGAATAGCTCCACTGGAATTCTATCACTGCTGGGAGCCAGTGAGGAACTCCGCCCATGACAAAGGTCATGAGGAAGGAGGCTCGGCATACGCAAAGGCGGGATCGAGCTTCAGGAGTCCCCTGGAAATTCTCGAGCATATACCTCCAAAACCAGAGTCTGCCTACTTTCTGCTTGTGCTTGCACCTAAACCTCTGACTTTACGGGCTCTCCCCCACTACCTCTCTCTGAAAAAAGAGTTAGCTTACAGTTCCAGTTAATAATTCCTGGGTGTGACAGTGTTTAACCTACAAACTCCTTTGGAAATCCTCTAGCCTGCCTGAATAGGTTTTTCCGGCCACATGTGATTGTTCAGAGCCTCCCAACTGTGAGAGGCAGGAGATGTTCTAAACTGTCTAAACACAAATTCTTTTGAGTAGTTACAAGATTGATTAGAAATTGTATTGGTGAATGGTTTTTCACTTGTTGGGCCATTGTTTGCTGCTAAGTTTCCATATCCCTTACCTGCTGTGTCCCTGGCAGTGTATTGATTAATATAATTGGTGTAAGTAGTAGCTTTAATGTTTGTAACCTGGGACCCTTGAGTTAATTCTTTTTCTTGTTATAGCCCACCACACCTTTGCTCTGTAGGAATGCAACTTTATCTAATGCTTTTTTGGAGGGTGGCTCCTGACCAACCACCTTTAGAGAAAAATAAGTTTTCTGAAGAAAAGGTCTTAAAATGTTAACAGGCCTCCGGGCCAGAAGATGATGCAAATCACCTAAGCTTTTGCATATGATAAGTTTGCAGGAAGAAAGCCTGGTTTGCTGCAAGACTCTACCCCTTCCCCCATTATCCTCTATGCATAACTTAAGGTATAAAAACTACTTTGAAAAATAAAGTGCGGGCCTTGTTCACCGAAACTTGGTCTCACCATGTCGTTCTTCTCTTCTCTTACCTTCTGGCTGAATTACAGCCTCTTTTCGCCACTGAATTTCCTCACTGAGCTATCCTCATTCTATTACTCTTTATATCCTTAATTAACATTTAATTAAGCAGTGGTTTCCTGATCTTCGCCTACGCCGTCTCTCCTTCGAATACCCTGGATCAGCCGGGGCTGGTCCCCGGCACCCTACCATGGCTCGAGAGCAATGACGCGCTCGCCCTCGCCACTCGCATGGAGACCCGACTTCCCTGGCGCCCCACGAGAGGCTCACTGACCTCGCCGTCGTACCTCGTGAGAAAGCGCACACTGGGGCCGCCGCTCGAGAACAACCCCAAGACTCCCCCGTCATCGCGAGATGAGGGCCTTCGTCTCCTGCATGGCCTAGAGACCAATCTCGCGACCTCTCTCCAAAAGCCTCAGGAGGCTTGACTCCCTTTAGTCCACCCAGTGAGCTCCAAGAGATACCCGTCGCGACTCGAGAGCAGAGCGGGGTTCTTTGCTTCCACTCGAGATGGATGCCTGTCTCCCGGGTGTGTCTGGAATGCAACCCCGAGATCCCTGTCGCCCCTGGAGAGGAACACTGGCTTCTGGACACAAGCCTAGATGAGGTCTATTGGCCCTGCAGTCACTCGAGAGCAATCCCCAGCTTTCCTTCGCAACTCGAATGGAAGATTGGACTTCCCTGGGCCTACACAAGAAGCATCCTGAATTCCCCGTCGTAATTCGAGAATCCTGCTACACCTCGAGAAAAACCACGTGGTTCCCCCGTCATCGCAAGATGTAGCCCTGTGCCGCTACAGCGTCTCAGGAGAAGTCCCACGTTAGGAATTGGAGTTCGAAACGGTACTTGTCACCCTTGATGCGACCCACAAAGTGCCTCGACATCCCGGTCTCCCTCGAGAGGAACACCGAGGTTTTCTGGCACACTTCCTCTGAGCTCTTCTACCCTCCTGATCTGGACAGGAGGGTCGACTCCCCTGCTTTGTCTGGAAGGGGTTCCCGGCCTTCCGGTCGCACCTCAGGATGAGGCCGGTCTCACGACGACATTCCAGACGTGGCCTCGTGGGTGGTTCCACATTCCGAAGGACCCCGATTTCCCGGTCCCCTCTTGATAAGAACCCGATGCCCGGACACCTCTTCGAACTCCACCCTGTGAATGAAGTCAACACGAAGGGGCAGTGACTCGCCCGTGCATCGTCGGGAAAAGACCCCCAGGTTCCAAATACCGCTCGACAAGTGGCCTGTCTCCCCGGGAACACCTCGAGAGGCAAGCGGAGTTCCATGCCTCAACCCAAGACGAGGCCTGACTCTCCTGTCCCAAGTCTGCAGGGACCTTGCGGTCGGAGTCTGAAGTCAGAGGAACCCTGAGGTTCCTGCCTCAACTGGAGATGAGGCCCTCTTCCAATGCACCAAACCCAGTGGAGTGCCGAGAGGCCCCTCCCACCTCCAGTTTCCCTGACTTCTCAGAGCCACCATGAGAAGCCCCTGAGGTCACCTGCACAAGTCGAGGGACCCCAGGGTGTCCTGCCTCAACCCGAGAAAGACCTCGAGAGACCTTCTTCAACACGTCTCGAGGCCAGA